>NC_052314.1:1074907-1144974 GCF_016432855.1 Salvelinus namaycush | reverse complement strand
ATTCACTTCCTTCGGATCTTAGTAGTAGAATTGAAACAATCAAAATGAATATCCTGCCGAGGTGACTGAATATCCTGCCGAGGTGACTGAATATCCTGCCGAGGTGACTGAATATCCTGCCGAGGTGACTGAATATCCTGCCCGGGTGACTGAATATCCTGCCCGGGTGACTGAATATCCTGCCGAGGTGACTGAATATCCTGCCGAGGTGACTGAATATCCTGCCCAGGTGACTGAATATCCTGCCGAGGTGACAGAATATCCTGCCCGGGTGACTGAATATCCTGCCCGGGTGACTGAATATCCTGCCGAGGTGACTGAATATCCTGCCGAGGTGACTGAATATCCTGCCCAGGTGACTGAATATCCTGCCCAGGTGACTGAATATCCTGCCGAGGTGACTGAATTTCCTGCCCGGGTGACTGAATAACCTGCCGAGGTGACTGAATATCCTGCCCAGGTGACTGAATATCCTGCCGAGGTGACTGAATATCCTGCCGAGGTGACTGAATTTCCTGCCCGGGTGACTGAATAACCTGCCGAGGTGACTGAATATCCTGCCCAGGTGACTGAATATCCTGCCCAGGTGACTGAATATCCTGCCCAGGTGACTGAATATCCTGCCGAGGTGACTGAATATCCTGCCCAGGTGACTGAATATCCTGCCGAGGTGACTGAATATCCTGCCCAGGTGACTGAATATCCTGCCGAGGTGACTGAATATCCTGCCCAGGTGACTGAATATCCTGCCCAGGTGACTGAATATCCTGCCCAGGTGAAAGTATTTGTTCCAGCCACTGCCCATAGAAACCCCCATAGAAACTAACAGTTTAGGGATAAACAGATATCAAGGTTTATCTCGAACAGTAAAAGACTAAGAATTAGATATACAACATTACAATTACCAAACACTGTGGGAGGGGGGGTATGGCCTTACCAAACACTGTGGGAGGGGGGGTATGGCCTTACCAAACACTGTGGGAGGGGGGGTATGGCCTTACCAAACACTGTGGGAGGGGGGGTATGGCCTTACCAAACACTGTGGGAGGGGGGGTATGGCCTTACCAAACACTGTGGGAGGGGGGGTATGGCCTTACCAAACACTGTGGGAGGGGGGGTATGGCCTTACCAAACACTGTGGGAGGGGGGGTATGGCCTTACCAAACACTGTGGGAGGGGGGGTATGGCCTTACCAAACACTGTGGGAGGGGGGGTATGGCCTTACCAAACACTGTGGGAGGGGGGGTATGGCCTTACCAAACACTGTGGGAGGGGGGGGGTATGGCCTTACCAAACACTGTGGGAGGGGGGGTATGGCCTTACCAAACACTATGGGAGGGGGGGTATGGCCTTACCAAACACTATGGGAGGGGGGGTATGGCCTTACCAAACACTATGGGAGGGGGGGTATGGCCTTACCAAACACTGTGGGAGGGGGGGTATGGCCTTACCAAACACTGTGGGAGGGGGGGGTATGGCCTTACCAAACACTGTGGGAGGGGGGGTATGGCCTTACCAAACACTGTGGGAGGGGGGGTATGGCCTTACCAAACACTGTGGGAGGGGGGGTATGGCCTTACCAAACACTGTGTGAGGGGGGGTATGGCCTTACCAAACACTGTGGGAGGGGGGGTATGGCCTTACCAAACACTGTGGGAGGGGGGGGTATGGCCTTACCAAACACTGTGGGAGGGGGGGTATGGCCTTACCAAACACTGTGGGAGGGGGGGTATGGCCTTACCAAACACTGTGGGAGGGGGGGTATGGCCTTACCAAACACTGTGGGAGGGGGGGTATGGCCTTACCAAACACTGTGGGAGGGGGGGTATGGCCTTACCAAACACTGTGGGAGGGGGGGTATGGCCTTACCAAACACTGTGGGAGGGGGGGTATGGCCTTACCAAACACTATGGGAGGGGGGGTATGGCCTTACCAAACACTGTGGGAGGGGGGGTATGGCCTTACCAAACACTGTGGGAGGGGGGGTATGGCCTTACCAAACACTGTGGGAGGGGGGGTATGGCCTTACCAAACACTGTGGGAGGGGGGGTATGGCCTTACCAAACACTGTGGGAGGGGGGGGTATGGCCTTACCAAACACTGTGGGAGGGGGGGTATGGCCTTACCAAACACTGTGGGAGGGGGGGTATGGCCTTACCAAACACTGTGGGAGGGGGGGTATGGCCTTACCAAACACTGTGGGAGGGGGGGTATGGCCTTACCAAACACTGTGGGAGGGGGGGTATGGCCTTACCAAACACTGTGGGAGGGGGGGGTATGGCCTTACCAAACACTATGGGAGGGGGGGTATGGCCTTACCAAACACTGTGGGAGGGGGGGTATGGCCTTACCAAACACTATGGGAGGGGGGGTATGGCCTTACCAAACACTATGGGAGGGGGGGTATGGCCTTACCAAACACTATGGGAGGGGGGGTATGGCCTTACCAAACACTGTGGGAGGGGGGGTATGGCCTTACCAAACACTGTGGGAGGGGGGGTATGGCCTTACCAAACACTATGGGAGGGGGGGTATGGCCTTACCAAACACTATGGGAGGGGGGGTATGGCCTTACCAAACACTGTGGGAGGGGGGGTATGGCCTTACCAAACACTATGGGAGGGGGGGTATGGCCTTACCAAACACTGTGGGAGGGGGGGTATGGCCTTACCAAACACTATGGGAGGGGGGGTATGGCCTTACCAAACACTGTGGGAGGGGGGGTATGGCCTTACCAAACACTGTGGGAGGGGGGGTATGGCCTTACCAAACACTGTGGGAGGGGGGGTATGGCCTTACCAAACACTGTGGGAGGGGGGGTATGGCCTTACCAAACACTGTGGGAGGGGGGGTATGGCCTTACCAAACACTGTGGGAGGGGGGGTATGGCCTTACCAAACACTGTGGGAGGGGGGGTATGGCCTTACCAAACACTGTGGGAGGGGGGGTATGGCCTTACCAAACACTGTGGGAGGGGGGGTATGGCCTTACCAAACACTGTGGGAGGGGGGGTATGGCCTTACCAAACACTGTGGGAGGGGGGGTATGGCCTTACCAAACACTGTGGGAGGGGGGGTATGGCCTTACCAAACACTGTGGGAGGGGGGGTATGGCCTTACCAAACACTGTGGGAGGGGGGGTATGGCCTTACCAAACACTGTGGGAGGGGGGGTATGGCCTTACCAAACACTGTGGGAGGGGGGGTATGGCCTTACCAAACACTGTGGGAGGGGGGGTATGGCCTTACCAAACACTGTGGGAGGGGGGGTATGGCCTTACCAAACACTGTGGGAGGGGGGGTATGGCCTTACCAAACACTGTGGGAGGGGGGGTATGGCCTTACCAAACACTATGGGAGGGGGGGTATGGCCTTACCAAACACTATGGGAGGGGGGGTATGGCCTTACCAAACACTGTGGGAGGGGGGGTATGGCCTTACCAAACACTATGGGAGGGGGGGTATGGCCTTACCAAACACTGTGGGAGGGGGGGTATGGCCTTACCAAACACTGTGGGAGGGGGGGTATGGCCTTACCAAAACACTGTGGGAGGGGGGGTATGGCCTTACCAAACACTATGGGAGGGGGGGGTATGGCCTTACCAAACACTGTGGGAGGGGGGGTATGGCCTTACCAAACACTGTGGGAGGGGGGGTATGGCCTTACCAAACACTGTGGGAGGGGGGGTATGGCCTTACCAAACACTATGGGAGGGGGGGTATGGCCTTACCAAACACTGTGGGAGGGGGGGTATGGCCTTACCAAACACTGTGGGAGGGGGGGGTATGGCCTTACCAAACACTGTGGGAGGGGGGGTATGGCCTTACCAAACACTGTGGGAGGGGGGGTATGGCCTTACCAAACACTGTGGGAGGGGGGGTATGGCCTTACCAAACACTGTGGGAGGGGGGGTATGGCCTTACCAAACACTGTGGGAGGGGGGGGGTATGTTCTTACCAAACACTGTGGGAGGGGGGGTATGGCCTTACCAAACACTATGGGAGGGGGGGTATGGCCTTACCAAACACTGTGGGAGGGGGGGTATGGCCTTACCAAACACTGTGGGAGGGGGGGTATGGCCTTACCAAACACTGTGGGAGGGGGGGTATGGCCTTACCAAACACTGTGGGAGGGGGGGTATGGCCTTACCAAACACTATGGGAGGGGGGGTATGGCCTTACCAAACACTGTGGGAGGGGGGGTATGGCCTTACCAAACACTATGGGAGGGGGGGTATGGCCTTACCAAACACTATGGGAGGGGGGGTATGGCCTTACCAAACACTATGGGAGGGGGGGTATGGCCTTACCAAACACTGTGGGAGGGGGGGTATGGCCTTACCAAACACTGTGGGAGGGGGGGTATGGCCTTACCAAACACTATGGGAGGGGGGGTATGGCCTTACCAAACACTGTGGGAGGGGGGGTATGGCCTTACCAAACACTGTGGGAGGGGGGGTATGGCCTTACCAAACACTATGGGAGGGGGGGTATGGCCTTACCAAACACTATGGGAGGGGGGGTATGGCCTTACCAAACACTATGGGAGGGGGGGTATGGCCTTACCAAACACTGTGGGAGGGGGGGTATGGCCTTACCAAACACTGTGGGAGGGGGGGTATGGCCTTACCAAACACTATGGGAGGGGGGGTATGGCCTTACCAAACACTGTGGGAGGGGGGGTATGGCCTTACCAAACACTGTGGGAGGGGGGGGTATGGCCTTACCAAACACTGTGGGAGGGGGGGGTATGGCCTTACCAAACACTGTGGGAGGGGGGGGTATGGCCTTACCAAACACTGTGGGAGGGGGGGTATGGCCTTACCAAACACTGTGGGAGGGGGGGTATGGCCTTACCAAACACTGTGGGAGGGGGGGTATGGCCTTACCAAACACTGTGGGAGGGGGGGTATGGCCTTACCAAACACTGTGGGAGGGGGGGTATGGCCTTACCAAACACTGTGGGAGGGGGGGTATGGCCTTACCAAACACTGTGGGAGGGGGGGTATGGCCTTACCAAACACTGTGGGAGGGGGGGTATGGCCTTACCAAACACTATGGGAGGGGGGGTATGGCCTTACCAAACACTATGGGAGGGGGGGTATGGCCTTACCAAACACTGTGGGAGGGGGGGTATGGCCTTACCAAACACTGTGGGAGGGGGGGTATGGCCTTACCAAACACTGTGGGAGGGGGGGTATGGCCTTACCAAACACTGTGGGAGGGGGGGTATGGCCTTACCAAACACTGTGGGAGGGGGGGGTATGGCCTTACCAAACACTGTGGGAGGGGGGGTATGGCCTTACCAAACACTGTGGGAGGGGGGGTATGGCCTTACCAAACACTGTGGGAGGGGGGGTATGGCCTTACCAAACACTGTGGGAGGGGGGGTATGGCCTTACCAAACACTGTGGGAGGGGGGGTATGGCCTTACCAAACACTATGGGAGGGGGGGTATGGCCTTACCAAACACTGTGGGAGGGGGGGTATGGCCTTACCAAACACTGTGGGAGGGGGGGGTATGGCCTTACCAAACACTGTGGGAGGGGGGGTATGGCCTTACCAAACCTAAAAGATTATTATGTGTCAGCCCAATTGAGACCTCTGGTTTGTTGGTGCAATTCAGAATAGGAATCCAAAATGGAAAGCCAGCGAGACTACTTTGACAGAGATACCCACACAGAGACACCCATACAGAGACTACTTTGACAGAGATACCCACACAGTCAGTTCTGGGTAAATAAGGACATGGAAATAGAAATATACAATAGACAAAAATGTGTGGATTAATTTCTCTCTGTTAAGACATGGTTTAGTGTAGTTAGGCAAATTAATTTAGACAGAGAGGTCAAACTGCTGAGTCGGCCCGCATACGACCGACCCCAGCTTCATCCCTGCAACTCAGGACAGCAGATTTAAACAGTGGACACAAAAAGGCATCACATCATTCAGTACAATTATAAGGAATGTGGACCTAGAAAACTTCCAGAACCAAAGTAAAAAAACATGGCTTGGATAAACAACACCCTTGTGGGAGAGAAATGCGGGGGGTTCGCGGGGGGTTCACGGGGGGTTCACGGGGGGTTCGCGGGGGGTTCGCGGGGGGTTCACGGGGGGTTCACGGGGGGTTCGCGGGGGGTTCGCGGGGGGTTCACGGAGGGTTCACGGAGGGTTCGCGGGGGGTTCGCGGGGGGTTCGCGGGGGGTTCGCGGGGGGTTCGCGGGGGGTTCACGGGGGGTTCACGGGGGGTTCGCGGGGGGTTCGCGGGGGGTTCGCGGGGGGTTCACGGGGGGTTCACGGAGGGTTCACGGGGGGTTCACGGGGGGTTCGCGGGGGGTTCGCGGGGGGTTCGCGGGGGGTTCGCGGGGGGTTCGCGGGGGGTTCACGGGGGGTTCGCGGGGGGTTCACGGGGGGTTCGCGGGGGGTTCACGGGGGGTTCACGGGCGGTTCGCGGGGGGTTCGCGGGGGGTTCACGGGGGGTTCACGGGGGGTTCGCGGGGGGTTCGCGGGGGGTTCGCGGGCGGTTCGCGGGGGGTTCGCGGGGGGTTCACGGGCGGTTCACGGGGGGTTCGCGGGGGGTTCGCGGGGGGTTCGCGGGGGGTTCGCGGGGGGTTCGCGGGGGGTTCGCACTCATATCTTTTGGTCCTGTCCCACAATTGAAATTTACTGGGGGAGAAATAAGATCTAACATTGGAAAAATAATGGGTTTTGACATAGAACAAACATTAACATTAACTTACACAATAGAGAAAAGTATCTGTTGAAGGTCCTACTGGCAGCCAGTAAAAAGGCTATCACCAGGAAATGGCTACAAAAAGACCCTCCCACTGCGACACACTGGATAGACATTGTTAAAGAAATACATTATAATGGAGAGTATGACCTTTGCTTTAAGAACTCATGAGGAGAGAGGCCAGGTGTAACGGCTGTCAATGTCATTCTCCTCCTCAGACGAGGAGGAGCATGGATCGGACCAAGATGCGGAGTAGTAGGTATTCATGCTTTAATGAACAAACAACAAACACTACAAATTACGAAACTCTACAAACGTGACTAACCTGAAAACAGTCCTGTGTGGCCCAAACGCTGACACAGGAACAAACACCCACAAAACACCAGTGAAACCCTGGCTGCCTTAGTATGACTCTCAATCAGAGACAACGATAGACACCTGTCTCTGATTGAGAATCATACCAGGCCGAACACAAAATCCCAACATAGAAATAGAAAACATAGACTGCCCACCCAAAACTCACGCCCTGACCAATAAACACATACAAAACAAGAGAAAACAGGTCAGGAACGTGACATAACCCCCCCCCTTAAGGTGCGAACTCCGGGCGCACCAGCACAAAGTCTAGGGGAGGGTCTGGGTGGGCGTCTGTCCACGGTGGCGGCTCTGGCGCTGGGCGAGGTCCCCACCCCACCATAGTCACTCCCCGCTTCCGTATCCCCCTCCCAATGACCACCCTCCAACTAAACCCACCTAAATGAAGGGGCAGCATCGGGATAAGGGGCAGCACCGGGATAAGGGGCAGCAGCTCCGGGATAAGGGGCAGCAGCTCCGGGCTGAGGGACTCTGGCAGGTCCTGGCTGAGGGACTCTGGCAGGTCCTGGCTGAGGGACTCTGGCAGGTCCTGGCTGAGGGACTCTGGCAGGTCCTGGCTGAGGGACTCTGGCAGGTCCTGGCTGAGGGACTCTGGCAGGTCCTGGCTGGACGGCTCTGGCAGGTCCTGGCTGGCGGCTGGCTCTGGCGGATCCTGGCTGGCGGCTGGCTCTGGCGGATCCTGGCTGGCGGCTGGCTCTGGCGGATCCTGGCTGGCGGCTGGCTCTGGCGGATCCTGGCTGGCGGCTGGCTCTGGCGGATCCTGGCTGGCGGCTGGCTCTGGCGGATCCTGGCTGGCGGCTGGCTCTGGCGGATCCTGGCTGGCGGCTGGCTCTGGCGGATCCTGGCTGGCGGAAGGCTCTGGTGGATCCTGGCTGGCGGAAGGCTCTGGCGGATCCTGGCTGGCTGGCTCCGGCAGCTCCTGACTGGCTGGCAGCTCCTGGCTGGACGGCTCTGGCTGGTCCTGGCTGGACGGCTCTGGCTGGTCCTGGCTGGACGGCTCTGGCTGGTCCTGGCTGGACGGCTCTGGCTGGTCCTGGCTGGACGGCTCTGGCTGGTCCTGGCTGGACGGCACTGGCTGGTCCTGGCTGGACGGCTCTGAAGGCTCGGGACAGACGGGCAGCGCTGGGCAGGCAGACAGTTCAGACCACGCTGGGAAGGCAGACAGTTCGGGCAGCGCTGAGCAGGCAAGCAGCGCAGGCGGCGTTGGGCAGACGGCCGACTCTGACCTGCTGAGGCGCACAGTAGGCCTGGTGCGTGGTGCCGGAACTGGAGGCACTGGGCTGGAGACATGCACCACAGGGAGAGTGCGTGGAGGAGGAACAGGGCTCTGGAAACGCACTGGAAGCCTGGTGCGTGGAGTAGGCACTGGTGGTACTGAGCTGGGGTGGGAAGGTGGCGCCGGATATACCGGACCGTGAAGGAGGACACGCGCTCTTGAGCACCGAGCCTCCCCAACCTTACCAGGTTGAATGGTCCCCGTAGCCCTGCCAGTGCGGCGAGGTGGAATAGCCCGCACTGGGCTATGCAGGCGAACCGGGGACACCACCTGTAAGGCTGGTGCCATGTACGCCGGCCCGAGGAGACGTACTGGAGGCCAGATATGTTGGGCCGGCTTCATGGCACCCGATGCCCAACCTAGCCCTACCAGTGCGGCAAGGTGGAATAGCCCGCACTGGGCTAAGCACGCGTACTGGGGACATCGTGCGCTCCACCGCATAACACGGTGTCTGACCAGTACGACGCCCTCTCACTCCACGGTAAGCCCGGGGAGTTGGCTCAGGTATCCAACCCGGCTTCGCCACACTCCCCTTTAGCCCCCCCCCCCCAAGAAATTTTTGGGTGAGCCTCTCGGGCTTCCGTGCTAGCCGCGTACCCTCATACCTTCGGTTCCTCTCTCCGGTTGCCTCTGCTCTCCTCGCTGCCTCCAGCTGTTCCCATGGGAGGCGATCCTTTCCAGCCAGGATCTCCTCCCATGTGTAGCAACCCTTGCCGTTCAAGACGTCCTCCCATGTCCATTCCTCTGTCTGTCTCTGCTGCTGTCGCTGCCCTTCTCCACTCCGCTTGGTCCTCTTGTGGTGGGTGTTTCTGTAACGGCTGTCAATGTCGTTCTCCTCCTCGGACGAGGAGGAGCATGGATCGGACCAAGATGCGGAGTAGTAGGTATTCATGCTTTAATGAACAAACAACAAACACTACAAATTACGAAACTCTACAAACGTGACTAACCTGAAAACAGTCCTGTGTGGCCCAAACGCTGACACAGGAACAAACACCCACAAAACACCAGTGAAACCCTGGCTGCCTTAGTATGACTCTCAATCAGAGACAACGATAGACACCTGTCTCTGATTGAGAATCATACCAGGCCGAACACAAAATCCCAACATAGAAATAGAAAACATAGACTGCCCACCCAAAACTCACGCCCTGACCAATAAACACATACAAAACAAGAGAAAACAGGTCAGGAACGTGACACCAGGTATACTGGGGGGAAATGGGCTTCGTACTTGAACATTGTGTCTAATTCAAAGATTATGTTACTGTAACTAATCTGAGGAAAACTAATCTGAGGAAAACTAATCTGAGGAAAACTAATCTGAGGAAAACTAATCTGATGAAAACTAATCTGAGGAAAACTAATCTGATGAAAACTAATCTGAGGAAAACTAATCTGATGAAAACTAATCTGAGGAAAACTAATCTGAGGAAAACTAATCTGATGAAAATTAATCTGAGGAAAACTAATCTGATGAAAACTAATCTGAGGAAAACTAATCTGAGGAAAACTAATCTGAGGAAAACTAATCTGATGAAAACTAATCTGAGGAAAACTAATCTGAGGAAAACTAATCTGATGAAAATTAATCTGAGGAAAACTAATCTGATGAAAACTAATCTGAGGAAAACTAATCTGATGAAAACTAATCTGATGAAAACTAATCTGAGGAAAACTAATCTGAGGAAAACTAATCTGATGAAAACTAATCTGAGGAAAACTAATCTGATGAAAACTAATCTGAGGAAAACTAATCTGAGGAAAACTAATCTGATGAAAACTAATCTGAGGAAAACTAATCTGAGGAAAACTAATCTGAGGAAAACTAATCTGATGCACGTATGATGTGTGCTTGTATTTTTTTTCCCCCAAGCTTTTCTTCCTGATAAGTATTGCTCTGCCTTCTGACCCTGAATTAGCTCTAGAATGGTTCACATCTATTTATTTTACTAGGCAATGCAGTTAAGAACAAATTCTAGGAACAGTGGGTTAACTGACTTGTTCAGTTGACCCAGAGGTGACTTGGCTGATTATCCTGTTAAAGTCTTATTACTGACCCAGAGGTGACTTGGCTGATGATCCTGTTAAAGTCTTATTACTGACCCAGAGGTGACTTGGCTGACGATCCTGTTAAAGTCTTATTACTGACCCAGGGGTGACTTGGCTGATTATCCTGTTAAAGTCTTATTACTGACCCAGAGGTGACTTGGCTGATTATCCTGTTAAAGTCTTATTACTGACCCAGAGGTGACTTGGCTGATGATCCTGTTAAAGTCTTATTACTGACCCAGAGGTGACTTGGCTGACGATCCTGTTAAAGTCTTATTACTGACCCAGAGGTGACTTGGCTGATGATCCTGTTAAAGTCTTATTACTGACCCAGAGGTGACTTGGCTGATGATCCTGTTGAAGTCTTATTACTGACCCAGGGGTGACTTGGCTGATGATCCTGTTAAAGTCTTATTATTGACCCAGAGGTGACTTGGCTGATGATCCTGTTAAAGTCTTATTACTGACCCAGAGGTGACTTGGCTGACGATCCTGTTAAAGTCTTATTACTGACCCAGAGGTGACTTGGCTGATGATTCTGTTAAAGTCTTATTACTGACCCAGAGGTGACTTGGCTGATTATCCTGTTAAAGTCTTATTACTGACCCAGGGGTGACTTGGCTGATGATCCTGTTAAAGTCTTATTACTGACCCAGAGGTGACTTGGCTGATTATCCTGTTAAAGTCTTATTACTGACCCAGAGGTGACTTGGCTGATGATCCTGTTAAAGTCTTATTACTGACCCAGGGGTGACTTGGCTGATGATCCTGTTAAAGTCTTATTACTGACCCAGAGGTGACTTGGCTGATTAAACATATAAGAGATTAAATAAATGTTGTAAAGTATGACGGGGGAGAAAGGAGTTGACGAGCGAGGGGAAGCGAACGATGCATAATTACGCAATCACCAACTGTAAATGAAGAACAGGGTCGGACCATTCTATTGTATTGTTCTATTCTAATTATAATCTCTAACTGGTATGTACCCGATATCAGTCCACCAATCCCAAACAGTCTTTTCAGTCTACTCTGGTCTACTTGGTGTACACAGTGTGTAATTTAGAACGGCAAGCAAGACCAAGACGAATGAATGCAGGTGCTGCGTTAGCGTTAGCGTTAGCGTTAGCTACAAAGATCTGAATGAAAACGACTCAGACGACGGGGGCAAGAAATGAATCATTACATCTCTGATGATTATTATTCTGGTTCTGTGCCTCAGCCTGAACCTCCGACCCTCCGAGGCCCGCGATCACCACCGAATGAAACGGTGACACCGGAGAGAGGAAGGGAAAGGTACTGTTTTGGAAAGAAGCCAGAATGCTACAGGGACGATTTATCATCACAGAGAGAGCAGATCCTACGCCTCAAGCAGAAAAAAACGACATTATCAACACCCTCGTCAGCGTTCCTTGTTTATGTGACATGGACAGGCTCCAACTGATGACGTGAAGACGCCATGTAAGCACAAGGTAACCTTTTTTTGGGGAGGGGACTGACTGCTGTCATATTGCCACTTACATTCATTTGAATCGCATTATTGCTTTTGTGCTGATTTCCACTATTTATCAAACACACTTGGTGCTTATAATGATGTTTGGGCTACTGATGTTTTCATCATTTGACCGTGAGTCTTGCTGACCGTGTGTCTTGGTGACCGTACGTCTTGCTGACCGTGTGTCTTGGTGGTTGAGGTATTTGTTTTGGCCTGGTGTCCCAGGTCTAAATCAGCCCCTGATTAGAGAGGAATCACCCACCTGGTGTCCCAGGTCTAAACCAGTCCCTGATTAGAGGGGAATCACCCACCTGGTGTCCCAGGTCTAAATCAGTCCCTGATTAGAGGGGAATCACCCACCTGGTGTCCCAGGTCTAAACCAGCACCTGATTAGAGGGGAATCACCCACCTGGTGTCCCAGGTCTAAATCAGTCCCTGATTAGAGGGGAATCACCCACCTGGTGTCACAGGTCTAAACCAGTCCCTGATTAGAGGGGAATCACCCACCTGGTGTCCCAGGTCTAAATCAGTCCCTGATTAGAGGGGAATCACCCACCTGGTGTCCCAGGTCTAAATCAGTCCCTGATTAGAGGGGAATCACCCACCTGGTGTCCCAGGTCTAAATCAGTCCCTGATTAGAGGGGAATCACCCACCTGGTGTCCCAGGTCTAAACCAGCCCCTGATTAGAGGGGAATCACCCACCTGGTGTCCCAGGTCTAAATCAGTCCCTGATTAGAGAGGAATCACCCACCTGGTGTCCCAGGTCTAAATCAACCCCTGATTAGAGGAGAATCACCCACCTGGTGTCCCAGGTCTAAATCAGTCCCTCATTAGAGGGGAATCACCCACCTGGTGTCCCAGGTGTAAATCAGTCCCTGATTAGAGGGGAATCACCCACCTGGTGTCCCAGGTCTAAATCAGCCCCTGATTAGAGGGGAATCACCCACCTGGTGTCCCAGGTCTAAATCAGCCCCTGATTAGAGGAGAATCACCCACCTGGTGTCCCAGGTGTAAATCAGTCCCTGATTAGAGGGGAATCACCCACCTGGTGTCCCAGGTCTAAATCAGCCCCTGATTAGAGGGGAATCACCCACCTGGTGTCCCAGGTCTAAATCAGTCCCTGATTAGAGGGGGAATCACCCACCTGGTGTCCCAGGTCTAAATCAGTCCCTGATTAGAGAGGAATCACCCACCTGGTGTCCCAGGTCTAAATCAACCCCTGATTAGAGGGAGACAATGACAAAAAGGAGTTACATTTGAGGGGCCTACAGTAACATAAACTAATGAAAATGCTATTGTGTTATTTGAAATAAAATAAAAATCTTATTCCAATATTACCTTCATATTTATTTATTATTTATTATTTATTATTTATTTATTTATTATTAACTAATTCATTTATTTATTAATTTATTATTAATTAATTATTTATTTATTTATTTATTTGCACCAAAGAAAACAAGGGATAGACAACAATACAGATTAACATAACCGGGGAAGCAAACGGTGTGCAGGTGTGGTTGTAAGCCCAAGGGTATATAGGAAAACCACACCTGACCTTCATAAACACAACCAAATTACTATTTTGTTGCGATTGTGTAAATAATACATTTAATATATGCTGTTAGAATGTTGCAGCTGTTCTCATGTTAAATGGTCCAATGCAGTAAGAATTATGTTCTGTTTTGTTGTGTATCATATAGTGGACTGATATACGCTGGCACCGCTTTGGTGCCCTTCCCCTCCCCCTCTCAGAGATTTTAAAAAGTATGGCTGCATTGTGGTTTTAAAATGCAGGAAATCCGTTTTCAAGGTTCACAACAACAACATTCCTCAAGACCACAGTCTAAACCTTTAGGAGACGATCCACCCCATTCCTCAAGACCACAGTCTAAACCTTTAGGAGACGATCCACCCCATTCCTCAAGACCACAGTCTAAACCTTTAGGAGACGATCCACCCCATTCCTCAAGACCACAGTCTAAACCTTTAGGAGACGATCCACCCCATTCCTCAAGACCACAGTCTAAACCTTTAGGAGACGATCCACCCCATTCCTCAAGACCACAGTCTAAACCTTTTGGAGACGATCCACCCCATTCCTCAAGACCACAGTCTAAACCTTTAGGAGACGATCCACCCCATTCCTCAAGACCACAGTCTAAACCTTTAGGAGACGATCCACCCCATTCCTCAAGACCACAGTCTAAACCTTTAGGAGACGATCCACCCCATTCCTCAAGACCACAGTCTAAACCTTTTGGAGACGATCCACCCCATTCCTCAAGACCACAGTCTAAACCTTTAGGAGACGATCCACCCCATTCCTCAAGACCACAGTCTAAACCTTTAGGAGACGATCCACCCCATTCCTCAAGACCACAGTCTAAACCTTTTGGAGACGATCCACCCCATTCCTCAAGACCACAGTCTAAACCTTTTGGAGACGATCCACCCCATTCCTCAAGACCACAGTCTAAACCTTTAGGAGACGATCCACCCCATTCCTCAAGACCACAGTCTAAACCTTTTGGAGACAATCCACCCCATTCCTCAAGACCACAGTCTAAACCTTTTGGAGACGATCCACCCCATTCCTCAAGACCACAGTCTAAACCTTTTGGAGACAATCCACCCCATTCCTCAAGACCACAGTCTAAACCTTTTGGAGACGATCCACCCCATTCCTCAAGACCACAGTCTAAACCTTTTGGAGACGATCCACCACATTCCTCAAGACCACAGTCTAAACCTTTTGGAGACGATCCACCCCATTCCTCAAGACCACAGTCTAAACCTTTTGGAGACGATCCACCCCATTCCTCAAGACCACAGTCTAAACCTTTTGGAGACGATCCACCCCATTCCTCAAGACCACAGTCTAAACCTTTTGGAGACGATCCACCCCATTCCTCAAGACCACAGTCTAAACCTTTTGGAGACGATCCACCCCATTCCTCAAGACCACAGTCTAAACCTTTTGGAGACGATCCACCCCATTCCTCAAGACCACAGTCTAAACCTTTTGGAGACGATCCACCCCATTCCTCAAGACCACAGTCTAAACCTTTAGGAGACGATCCACCCCATTCCTCAAGACCACAGTCTAAACCTTTTGGAGACAATCCACCCCATTCCTCAAGACCACAGTCTAAACCTTTTGGAGACGATCCACCCCATTCCTCAAGACCACAGTCTAAACCTTTTGGAGACGATCCACCCCATTCCTCAAGACCACAGTCTAAACCTTTTGGAGACGATCCACCCCATTCCTCAAGACCACAGTCTAAACCTTTTGGAGACAATCCACCCCATTCCTCAAGACCACAGTCTAAACCTTTTGGAGACGATCCACCCCATTCCTCAAGACCACAGTCTAAACCTTTTGGAGACGATCCACCCCATTCCTCAAGACCACAGTCTAAACCTTTTGGAGACAATCCACCCCATTCCTCAAGACCACAGTCTAAACCTTTAGGAGACGATCCACCCCATTCCTCAAGACCACAGTCTAAACCTTTTGGAGACAATCCACCCCATTCCTCAAGACCACAGTCTAAACCTTTTGGAGACAATCCACCCCATTCCTCAAGACCACAGTCTAAACCTTTTGGAGACAATCCACCCCATTCCTCAAGACCACAGTCTAAACCTTTTGGAGACGATCCACCCCATTCCTCAAGACCACAGTCTAAACCTTTAGGAGACGATCCACCCCATTCCTCAAGACCACAGTCTAAACCTTTTGGAGACGATCCACCCCATTCCTCAAGACCACAGTCTAAACCTTTTGGAGACAATCCACCCCATTCCTCAAGACCACAGTCTAAACCTTTAGGAGACGATCCACCCCATTCCTCAAGACCACAGTCTAAACCTTTTGGAGACAATCCACCCCATTCCTCAAGACCACAGTCTAAACCTTTTGGAGACAATCCACCCCATTCCTCAAGACCACAGTCTAAACCTTTTGGAGACGATCCACCCCATTCCTCAAGACCACAGTCTAAACCTTTTGGAGACGATCCACCCCATTCCTCAAGACCACAGTCTAAACCTTTTGGAGACGATCCACCCCATTCCTCAAGACCACAGTCTAAACCTTTTGGAGACAATCCACCCCATTCCTCAAGACCACAGTCTAAACCTTTAGGAGACGATCCACCCCATTCCTCAAGACCACAGTCTAAACCTTTTGGAGACAATCCACCCCATTCCTCAAGACCACAGTCTAAACCTTTTGGAGACAATCCACCCCATTCCTCAAGACCACAGTCTAAACCTTTTGGAGACGATCCACCCCATTCCTCAAGACCACAGTCTAAACCTTTTGGAGACGATCCACCCCATTCCTCAAGACCACAGTCTAAACCTTTTGGAGACGACCCACCCCATTCCTCAAGACCACAGTCTAAACCTTTTGGAGACGATCCACCCCATTCCTCAAGACCACAGTCTAAACCTTTTGGAGACAATCCACCCCATTCCTCAAGACCACAGTCTAAACCTTTAGGAGACGATCCACCCCATTCCTCAAGACCACAGTCTAAACCTTTTGGAGACAATCCACCCCATTCCTCAAGACCACAGTCTAAACCTTTTGGAGACAATCCACCCCATTCCTCAAGACCACAGTCTAAACCTTTTGGAGACGATCCACCCCATTCCTCAAGACCACAGTCTAAACCTTTTGGAGACGATCCACCCCATTCCTCAAGACCACAGTCTAAACCTTTTGGAGACGACCCACCCCATTCCTCAAGACCACAGTCTAAACCTTTTGGAGACGATCCACCCCATTCCTCAAGACCACAGTCTAAACCTTTTGGAGATGACCCCCCCCCCCCCCCCCCCCCACCCCATTCCTCAAGACCACAGTCTAAACCTTTTGGAGACGATCCACCCCATTCCTCAAGACCACAGTCTAAACCTTTTGGAGACGATCCACCCCATTCCTCAAGACCATAGTCTAAACCTTTAGGAGACGATCCACCCCATTCCTCAAGACCACAGTCTAAACCTTTTGGAGACGATCCACCCCATTCCTCAAGACCACAGTCTAAACCTTTTGGAGACGATCCACCCCATTCCTCAAGACCACAGTCTAAACCTTTTGGAGACGATCCACCCCATTCCTCAAGACCACAGTCTAAACCTTTAGGAGACGATCCACCCCATTCCTCAAGACCACAGTCTAAACCTTTTGGAGACAATCCACCCCATTCCTCAAGACCACAGTCTAAACCTTTTGGAGACGATCCACCCCATTCCTCAAGACCACAGTCTAAACCTTTTGGAGACGATCCACCCCATTCCTCAAGACCACAGTCTAAACCTTTTGGAGACGATCCACCCCATTCCTCAAGACCACAGTCTAAACCTTTTGGAGACAATCCACCCCATTCCTCAAGACCACAGTCTAAACCTTTTGGAGACGATCCACCCCATTCCTCAAGACCACAGTCTAAACCTTTTGGAGACGATCCACCCCATTCCTCAAGACCACAGTCTAAACCTTTTGGAGACGATCCACCCCATTCCTCAAGACCACAGTCTAAACCTTTTGGAGACAATCCACCCCATTCCTCAAGACCACAGTCTAAACCTTTAGGAGACGATCCACCCCATTCCTCAAGACCACAGTCTAAACCTTTTGGAGACAATCCACCCCATTCCTCAAGACCACAGTCTAAACCTTTTGGAGACAATCCACCCCATTCCTCAAGACCACAGTCTAAACCTTTTGGAGACAATCCACCCCATTCCTCAAGACCACAGTCTAAACCTTTTGGAGACGATCCACCCCATTCCTCAAGACCACAGTCTAAACCTTTAGGAGACGATCCACCCCATTCCTCAAGACCACAGTCTAAACCTTTTGGAGACGATCCACCCCATTCCTCAAGACCACAGTCTAAACCTTTTGGAGACAATCCACCCCATTCCTCAAGACCACAGTCTAAACCTTTAGGAGACGATCCACCCCATTCCTCAAGACCACAGTCTAAACCTTTTGGAGACAATCCACCCCATTCCTCAAGACCACAGTCTAAACCTTTTGGAGACAATCCACCCCATTCCTCAAGACCACAGTCTAAACCTTTTGGAGACGATCCACCCCATTCCTCAAGACCACAGTCTAAACCTTTTGGAGACGATCCACCCCATTCCTCAAGACCACAGTCTAAACCTTTTGGAGACGACCCACCCCATTCCTCAAGACCACAGTCTAAACCTTTTGGAGACGATCCACCCCATTCCTCAAGACCACAGTCTAAACCTTTTGGAGATGACCCCCCCCCCCCCCCCCACCCCATTCCTCAAGACCACAGTCTAAACCTTTTGGAGACGATCCACCCCATTCCTCAAGACCACAGTCTAAACCTTTTGGAGACGATCCACCCCATTCCTCAAGACCATAGTCTAAACCTTTAGGAGACGATCCACCCCATTCCTCAAGACCACAGTCTAAACCTTTTGGAGACGACCCACCCCCCCACCCCATTCCGCAAGACCACAGTCTAAATCTTTTGGAGACGACCCCCCCATTCCTCAAGACCACAGTCTAAACCTTTAGGAGACGACCCCCCCCCCCCCCCCCCCCCCCCATTCCTCATGGCCAAAATGATAGGCTCCTGTCCTGGCTTCTGTAAACTGTTTTTAAAAGAGCAGGTAAATAAAGCCACGTTCTTTTTGGGGCAGCTGAAAACCCCATAATAATCACGAGGGCACCAATGCTGAACGTACATGTTCTAACTCCATGGAAACCTTTTCTCGTGAGAAAACACTAAGGTTTTGGAAATGAAAACTTGCTAATTTGATAATAAGTGTCGGGGATGCCATGTGGATGATGGTGCTTCTACACCTGCATTGCTTGCTGTTTGTTTTTTTTAGGCTGAGTTTCTGTACAGCACTTTGAGATATCAGCTGATGTACGAAGGGCTATATAAAATAAATGTGATTTGAATTTGATTTGATTTGATGTTGGCTCTCACAGTAAGACGCCGTGACGTCCTCCTGTGTCTGTTAACCTGCATTTAGCTGGCACTTCATCACCCTCTAGTGGTTGGTAATAACACTGCACATTATAACACGCTCCGGTCCTAAAGAAATCAATAGTGATTCGATTTCCCTTCTTCTTCTCCCTCCGGGGGGCCGGTTTGAAGGACAACTATCCCACCTCATAACAGGAACACTTGACTCCTCTGTCCGTTCTAATCAACATCAACTAAACTCCCGAGACAATTTACTCTCTGAAGACAGGTAGATGGAGATTTTTCTCCGTAGGCCCGTCACTGCAGAATGGGGACACGTTCAGAAATGTGTATGGAAGGTGTGTCCGATGGACTAAGTGTCTGTCACTTTATTAATTGACACATTTTTACAGAGAGAAATCGACCTGAAATCTGCTGTTTGTTGATGATGTTTTTGTTTTTTACAGGGGAGTGGAACTGAGACCAGAGAGGAAGAGGCAAAGTGAGAGGTTCCACTCACACTTTGCGCAAAAAAAAAAAATCTGTCCAAAAAATAAGCAATAGGTCTGTGTTTTATCCACTACCTGTTACCCTGCTCCCCAATAGGTCTGTGTTTTATCCACTACCTGTTATCCTGCTCCCCAATAGGTCTGTGTTTTATCCACTACCTGTTACCCTGCTCCCCAATAGGTCTGTGTTTTATCCACTACCTGTTACCCTGCTCCCCAATAGGCCTGTGTTTTATCCACTACCTGTTACCCTGCTCCCCAATAGGTCTGTGTTTTATCCACTACCTGTTACCCTGCTCCCCAATAGGTCTGTGTTTTATCCACTACCTGTTACCCTGCTCCTCAATAGGTCTGTGTTTTATCCACTACCTGTTACCCTGCTCCCCAATAGGTCTGTGTTTTATCCACTACCTGTTATCCTGCTCCCCAATAGGTCTGTGTTTTATCCACTACCTGTTACCCTGCTCCCCAATAGGTCTGTGTTTTATCCACTACCTGTTATCCTGCTCCCCAATAGGCCTGTGTTTTATCCACTACCTGTTATCCTGCTCCCCAATAGGTCTGTGTTTTATCCACTACCTGTTACCCTGCTCCCCAATAGGTCTGTGTTTTATCCACTACCTGTTACCCTGCTCCCCAATAGGTCTGTGTTTTATCCACTACCTGTTATCCTGCTCCCCAATAGGTCTGTGTTTTATCCACTACCTGTTATCCTGCTCCCCAATAGGTCTGTGTTTTATCCACTACCTGTTACCCTGCTCCCCAATAGGTCTGTGTTTTATCCACTACCTGTTATCCTGCTCCCCAATAGGTCTGTGTTTTATCCACTACCTGTTATCCTGCTCCCCAATAGGTCTGTGTTTTATCCACTACCTGTTATCCTGCTCCCCAATAGGTCTGTGTTTTATCCACTACCTGTTACCCTGCTCCCCAATAGGTCTGTGTTTTATCCACTACCTGTTACCCTGCTCCCCAATAGGCCTGTGTTTTATCCACTACCTGTTATCCTGCTCCCCAATAGGTCTGTGTTTTATCCACTACCTGTTATCCTGCTCCCCAATAGGTCTGTGTTTTATCCACTACCTGTTATCCTGCTCCCCAATAGGTCTGTGTTTTATCCACTACCTGTTACCCTGCTCCCCAATAGGTCTGTGTTTTATCCACTACCTGTTACCCTGCTCCCCAATAGGTCTGTGTTTTATCCACTACCTGTTATCCTGCTCCCCAATAGGTCTGTGTTTTATCCACTACCTGTTATCCTGCTCCCCAATAGGTCTGTGTTTTATCCACTACCTGTTAGCCTGCTCCCCAATAGGTCTGTGTTTTATCCACTACCTGTTATCCTGCTCCCCAATAGGTCTGTGTTTTATCCACTACCTGTTACCCTGCTCCCCAATAGGTCTGTGTTTTATCCACTACCTGTTATCCTGCTCCCCAATAGGTCTGTGTTTTATCCACTACCTGTTACCCTGCTCCCTAATAGGTCTGTGTTTTATCCACTACCTGTTACCCTGCTCCCCAATAGGTCTGTGTTTTATCCACTACCTGTTACCCTGCTCCCCAATAGGTCTGTGTTTTATCCACTACCTGTTATCCTGCTCCCCAATAGGTCTGTGTTTTATCCACTACCTGTTATCCTGCTCCCCAATAGGTCTGTGTTTTATCCACTACCTGTTATCCTGCTCCCCAATAGGCCTGTGTTTTACGAACCCAATCAGAACCATCTATCAGATCAGATCACATTCACACATCTCCATTACGTTGCATTGCATTCTCACCACGGACATTGTCACCATAAAACCAGGAAGGTGAATCATTCTAATAAGTTTGGTCGTAATAAAATTTAATGAAAAACAAGTCATCTGTATTTTTATTTTTTTAACAACAACTATAAATACATGTAAAAAGTAATGACATCATAAAATCACCAGGATTTATTTTTTTAAAGACAAGCATTGCTGTTGAATTAACCTTTATTATAGTAGGCCTAAGGGAGGGGTTGGAACATATGAAATGGAAAAAACGAGCAATTGTTACGGGTTACAGATAACTTCTAAATACGAGGTTCACCGGTATTCACCGAGGTTCTCATCTCTCGTCTCCTGATGGACAGGTAGCCGACATCTTGGAGACGGTTTTACACACGTCCAAAACGGGACCTGCACGGTTAAAATAATCTGGGTTTGCCTACAATGCAGAGATAAAAAAAAAGGGGGGATGTCGGTTCACTGTTTTACTCCTCTGAAACTTTATATTTTAATAAAAATTATTATTATTATTATATTATTATTAATTATATTATTGATTGAGATTTATTTCCAAGCGGTCTCAGGAGCCAAACCCTTTATCGACAGCCTTGACTACTTCGCCATTGAATTGGGTAGGACAGAAAACAGCCTTCATTGAGGAAGGGAGACTATGTTTGGTTTTTAACCAAATAAAATGAAAACGTGGGGGGGGGGGGGGCAACAAAAAGCACGTTAGGCTACTCTTGTACCATGGGCATATGGGCAGTGTCACGGCTGGATATAGGATGCATTTCAGCTGTCAGAATTCATGCCATAATCAACCGCGTTCCCGCTAAAACCAGCTGTTGGTTGGATTTAAATATCCCTATCAGCTAATTAAAATAAATTAAAATAAATTAGCATTTTAGATCACGTTTTTAGAGACACACCCCTCCCATTCCACTCCCGCCATCTGAGCCCCTCCCATTCCTCCCCTCCCATCTGAGCCCCTCCCATTCCTCCCCTCCCATCTGAGCCCCTCCCATTCCACCCCTCACATCTGAGCCCCTCCCATTCCACCCCTCCCATCTGAGCCCCTCCCAATCCTCCCGTCCCATCTGAGCCCCTCCCATTCCTCCCATCTGAGCCCCTCCCATTCCTCCCCTCCCATCTGAGCACAAGCGAGCTGATATAAGACAGGAAAATTGCCTAACCTGGCGTTAGAGCTGAAAAATGCCCGTGTGCCAGTTTTTACATGACAAAATTGCAACCTAACGTTAGTTTGACACTAGCACCGCCTTAACGCCAGCCGAAAATACAGTCACAAATTGCTCAGGATTAACAATAACACCATGGCAACGATGGCGACACACGTGCATCATGACACGCAGGTTAAAAATATCAAAACCAACTGTGAACCAACTATATTCATTTGGGGACAGGTTCGAAAGACATTAAGATAGATAGCTGTTACTAGCAGTTTGTCCTGGGAGATGAACATTGGGTTTTTATTTGACCGGATCATAATTAATAATTATAATTATACTAATTATTAGCATATGGACCCCTTTTTAATTGGTTCAATGTAGAGTTTTGACCCGGATCATACAAAAAAATGGTGTGTTTCTTTACTCCAATGACTGAAATCCTTGTTTTTAGGTAGTTATCTTTGATTAATATCTCCTTGTCCCTCTTTCAAGTGACCACATGGATTTGAATGCCTGAAATCTGTCTCCCGCATTCATCCGAGCCCGGGGAACAGTGGGTTAACTGCCTCGCTCAGGGGCAAAAACGGCATATTTTTTACCTTATCTGCTCAGGGATTCTATCCGGCAACCTTACGGTTAACTGGCCCAGCGCTCCAACCCGCCAGGCTACTTGCCGCACCTACATCCAAGAAGGAAAGGACTTACAGCGCGTGAAACGTCTCAAATAGAACCAAGTTTTATTTTAGCGCTTGGCTACGCAGACGTTCGAACAGAAGCGGTGTTGGAGAAATGATTGAATAACATGTGCACACACAACATGGGTAGTGAGGTTTGCATGTTAAAGCCATAGCCCGCTAGAAGATGTTAGGAGTTGTGGGTACTGAGACTTTTTTCAGGGGTGATGCAGCACCCCTAGTTCCCGCGGCTATGGTTACAGGCACATGAGAAATCTATCCTCAATATTCTAGTCTATTTTGTAGCCGGAATCAAGTTCTACTACATTACATCATGCGGGATATTTTTTATTAATATACCAGAGCGCCTGGACAGACAATCTGTGCAATTTAAAGTAGATACTCGTTCTGAACTAGAGTTGTCAGTCATCTCTAAGTGAATCGTATCATTCATAACTATGCAGAACGCTAAAAAACCCAGAGGATGTTTAAGAACCCGATCATTCAATAAGTACACAGCAGCAATAACCAACCTATTGCACACAAATCAGTCTATCATTTTTTTTTTATATATATATATATATATATATACGAAACCGAGAGATAAAACATAAAGAAAATGCTGACAGACTGAATGAATATCCCATTCTCACCACCTCCTCGTCTCAGGGCATGCTGTATATTACTGCCCGACCAAACACAGACCACAAAGCAGGCGTATCTGGCAACATATTATCACAGAACATTTTGATTAAAAAAAGCAGATATACATGAAAACATAAAAGAATAAGAGTTATTAAAAAGGGTAAAAAAGGCAACTTACCGTTAGAAGACGTGAGATTCTTATCGACGACTTGAAAGTAACTGTTATTAGCCAGGAAGGTTCGTTCTCGGTAACGTTAGGCGATTGGACTACAAGGCAACAGACAACATAAATAATACGCTTTTCAAGGCAGAAAAAAAAGAGAGAACAATGTTGTATATGGACTTTCGAGAAGATTTAGTGTAGAGGGGGGAAAACAAAAGGAAATGTACCGAAGTCAATTCAGAGACAAGTATGTGTGTAACAGCGAAGAGATGAGAAGCATCCCTCCCTTCTCGGCAGTACGTCTCCTCTCCTCCCGCTGAGCAGAGCGCGGCCCACTTTAAACTTCTGGGACGTCACCACAGAGCGCTGCTGAGGTTGCACCAAGCAGGCAAACATCTGGCCCACAGCCACGTCCAATACATATTTCTGTCGACTTTCTTACCGCTCCGTATTTTTTAAATATTTTTTTTCAAAAGAAAAGTGCTCATTCAAAATAAAATCCATCCATCCCCCCCTAAAAAAAACTTCTCAAACAAAACAATCAAAATGTATGGATTTTGTCAATCTGAAGCAAATAAACCACCATTTTTTTAATCTATCACTCACATCAAACACTGTCGTCTAAATGAAATATGTTGTTGATCAAAACATCAAATAAAATAATATGTGGTGCTGCTGTAGGGCAAACTGCCAACTCACCCTGCTGGCTGGCCTGAATAATATTCACCTCCCTCTGACTGCTGCTCATTATACTGCTGTTTGCTGAGCCAGGCTGAGAGAGAGAGAGAGAGAGAGAGAGAGAGAGAGAGAGAGAGAGAGAGAGAGAGCGACAGAGACTGAGAGAGAGAAAGAGACAGAGAAAGAAACAGAGAGACAGAGAGAGAGAGTGAGAGCGAGTGAGAGCGAGAGAGAAACAGAGAGACAGAGAGACAGAGACAGGACAGAGACAGAGACAGGAGAGAGAGAGAGAGAGAGAGAGAGAGAGAGAGAGAGAGAGAGAGAGAGAGAGAGAGAGAGAGACAGAGAGAGAGAGAGAGAGAGAGAGAGAGTGAGAGCGAGTGAGAGCGAGAGAGAGAGAGAGAGAGAGACAGAGAGAGAGACAGAGACAGGAGAGAGACAGAGACAGGAGAGAGAGAGAGAGAGAGAGAGAGAGAGAGAGAGAGAGAGAGAGAGAGAGAGAGAGAGAGAGAGAGAGAGAGAAAGGACAACATTGTTACTCTGATAAGAGGAAGATATTCTCTCATCCAACCCTCCCTGGGTATCAATCTGAGATGTGCATTTGTCTATTTGTCCCTAAATAAACCTAAAGATCATTGCCGAAATCTGAGGGCCTCTTTTTCTAGTGGGTGGAAAATATAGGCTTTGTCCCAAATAGCACAGTAATCCACTGTGGTAAAGTTAGCTTTATATTAAAGATTTGCTCATCAATACCTCTTCTACAGAACATGCTAGGATGATAAGACATATTCTGGATCAGCTGACAAACTAGAAAAAGCTGCATCACTCTTTGTTCCGTTCTGTTTTTTTTTTTTAAAGGGTCTTTACAGTCATTTCCAATGGCTGATTCTAAGTTTATTCGCAGAGTCAACCAACGGAAATGACTGTAAAGTCCCTTGTTGAAAACACAACGGAACAGAGAAAACAAGGGGTGTAGTTTGTCTTAAAAGTGCAATTGGAACCGAGTTTTAACTGAACAACGTCAACCACATGACAGAACTCTCAGACCAACTGTAATAAGTTCAGGGACATTTCCTCTCCAAATCAACGACAATTACTTTGTATTTTTTATTTTTTTAACTTTGTCTATTTATTATGAATTTTTATAGAATTTATACTGAAAAAAGAATAAAACTGGAACATGTAAAGTGTTGGTTTCATGAGCTGAAATAAAATAACCATATAGCTTTGCGTTTATATTTTTGTTCAGTACATTAAAAATACTTCCTTAAAACTTCAATCGCTTCCAACCAATAAGACTTTCTTGAATACAACCAGCTGTTATTGGTTCAATTTGTAAGGACCGAAGCCGAGAGATGAGAAGCAGGTACAGGGAGTCAAACATTTAATCCGGAACAGACAGGGAACGAGACAGGAACAGCGTCAGCACACGCCTATACAAGGACATATGAACATTCATGCAGAAGCAGGGAACAGAGCGAGGAACAGACAGATATAGGGAAGGTAATGACAGAGGTGATTGAGTACAGGTGAGTCCAATAATCGCTGATGCGCGTGACGGGGGGAGGCAGGTGTGCGTAATGATGATGGTAGGAGTGCGTAATGATGATGGTAGTAGTGCGTAATGATGATGATAGGAGTGTGTAATGATGATGGTAGGTGTGTGTAATGATGATGGTAGGAGTGTGTAATGATGATGGTAGGAGTGTGTAATGATGATGGTAGGTGTGTGTAATGATGATGGTCGGAGTGCGTAATGTTGATGGTAGGAGTGCGTAATGATGATGGTAGGAGTGCGTAATGATGATGGTAGGAGTGCGTAATGATGATGGTTGGAATGCGTAATGATGATGGCAGGAGTGCGTAATGATGGTGGCAGGAGTGCGTAATGATGGTGGCAGGAGTGCGTAATGATGATGGCAGGAGTGCGTAATGATGGTGGCAGGAGTGCGTAATGATGGTGGCAGGAGTGCGTAATGATGATGGCAGGAGTGCGTAATGATGATGGTAGGAGTGTGTAATGATGATGGTAGGAGTGCGTAATGATGATGGTAGGAGTGCGTAATGATGATGGTAGGAGTGTGTAATGATGATGGTAGGAGTGTGTAATGATGATGGTAGGAGTGTGTAATTGTGGTGGAGCGGGGGAAGAGCGGGAGCAGGCATGACTCAATTACCTCTTCCCTCCAACAACGGAAATAACTTTAATATAACTTTAATATTTTTTTACGTTGTCTATTTCCTATCAATTTAAATTGACTTCAATTTTTTTTAAATACTTTCTTAAAACTTGAATAACTTCCATCCAATATGACTTGTGTTATGAAACCAATAACTAGCCTACTGATACTCTACCTCTTAGGTCTAGCTTCTTGGTCTGACTCATTATGTCTAGTGGTCCTCGGTCTAGTTACGTGGTCTGTAACCTGACTCGTTATGTCTAGGGGTCCTAGCTACATGGTCTGTAACCTGATTCATTATGTCTAGGGGTCCTCGGTCTAGCTACATGGTCTGTAACCTGACTCATTATGTCTAGGTGTCCTAGTTACATGGTCTGTAACCTGACTGTCTAGGGGTCCTAGCTACATGGTCTGTAACCTGACTCATTATGTCTAGTGGTCCTAGTTACATGGTCTGTAACCTGACTCATTATGTCTAGGGGTCCTAGCTACATGGTCTGTAACCTGACTGTCTAGGGGTCCTAGCTACATGGTCTGTAACCTGACTCATTATGTCTAGGGGTCCTAGCTACATGGTCTGTAACCTGACTCGTTATGTCTAGGGGTCCTAGCTACATGGTCTGTATCCTGACTCATTATGTCTAGAGGTCCTAGCTACATGGTCTGTAACCTGACTCGTTATGTCTAGGGGTCCTAGTTACATGGTCTATAACCTGAGTGAACATGTGTCTAGGGGTCCTAGTTACATGGTCTATAACCTGACTCGTTATGTCTAGGGGTCCTAGTTACATGGTCTGTTACCTGACTCATTATGTCTAGAGGTCCTAGCTACATGGTCTGTTACCTGACTCATTATGTCTAGGAGTCTTAGCTACAAGGTCTGTAACCTGACTCATTATGTCTAGGGGTCCTAGTTACATGGTCTGTAACCTGACTCATTATGTCTAGAGTTCCTAGCTACATGCTCTGTAACCTGACTCATTATGTCTAGGGGTCCTAGTTACATGGTCTGTAACCTGACTCATTATGTCTAGAGGTCCTAGTTACATGGTCTGTAACCTGACTCATTATGTCTAGAGGTCCTAGTTACATGGTCTGTAACCTGACTCATTATGTCTAGGAGTCTTAGCTACATGGTCTGTAACCTGACTCATTATGTCTAGAGGTCCTAGTTACATGGTCTGTAACCTGACTCATTATGTCTAGGAGTCTTAGCTACATGGTCTGTAACCTGACTCATTATGTCTAGGGGTCCTAGTTACATGGTCTGTAACCGGACTCATTATGTCTAGGTGTCCTAGTTACATGGTCTGTAACCTGACTCATTATGTCTAGGGGTCCTAGTTACATGGTCTGTAACCTGACTCGTTATGTCTAGGGGTCCTAGTTACATGGTCTGTAACCTGACTCGTTATGTCTAGGGGTCCTAGTTACATGGTCTGTAACCTGACTCGTTATGTCTAGGGGTCCTAGTTACATTTCCTTGGTCCAGGGCTGCTCTGTCTCTCTTAACCTCCTGTGCATCCAGCACAAACAGATTATTATCTGTTCAATTGTGTCAAAAAAATAAATATATCTCAAAGTAAAACAACAAAAACACATGCCCAACTAAAGAGTTTAACAAAGAAACAAAAAGGCAGGCTGAGAAGCTTCTGGCCTCCTCTCTCTCCCAGACTGACAATAAATCCTATTTACTCATACCTGTGTGCAAATAAAGGCTTGGCTCAGCACTTAGACTTGGTTGCTGCTGCCCCCTGGAGGATGGATTGTAGAAGTGTATCTTGGATAGTGTGTTTATATCTTAACACTAACCTTCCAAACATATCATAATACTTGATAGGAGGGAAGAGGTCCCTGAACCAACATATAATTAAATATTTGTTATTTATTTAACCTTTATTTAACCAGGAAAGTCAGTTAAAAACATTCTTATTTACAATGACGGCCTGACCTTGAAGACGCTGGGACAATTGTGCGCCGCACTACGGGACTCCCAATCAGAGCCAGCTGTGATGTAGCCTGGATTTGAACTAGGTACTGCAGTGTTTTAGACCACTGAGCCATTCGGGATTTCAGTTTGGATGTATTCATCCAACAGTAATTACTTTAACGAGTTTTGACTTTGTCTATTTTTTATGAGTTTTATTTCACTTTATGTCAAAAAGATTTCCTTAAAACGTCAACAGCTTCCACCCCATATGACTTTCATGAACACAACCAATTGTTGTTATATTGTAACGACCCTGAGTTTATTAACGCGGATATCGACTCTGCCGCTCGAGCATGCATTTGGGGCACAGTCGATAGCGCGCTGGACTTCGGGCTAGAAGGTCGAGGGTTCGAGACCTGCTCCCTGCCTGTTTCATTACAATATGTTCAGACACCTAATCCCTCCAAACAACCGCAATTACTTGTCACCTAATTTCCATGGATTTGAGAGAAGAGGTCTCTGAAAAATGAGCACGGTTACATGCACACAATAATACGATTCATGTGGATAGTCAGATGAATATAATAGTTTGTTTAAAACGTTTACATGCCTTGCAAGAATAACGATTTACCCAATAATCCTGTTTCCATGGACACATCTGAAATCAGGTGACCTGATGGGACTTTTAATAAATGCAGAAAATCACCACTCAAAATAAATGTTCTACCACAGTGACCATGATATTTTTACGAAATCTTTTTTGATTCTGAGTTTGGACTTGTATGTGAAAACTATTTATAAGATGCAAGAATTTCAGTTTTTCCTAAAACACTTCACTCGCGCAGAAGAGGGAGGTTTAACGCCACGGATGCTGGAACATGCGCTGATCAAACACATCGCTGGAACTCTGATTCAGGTGTTTACATGTTCTAATAATTCCAAAGATTGCTCTGAAAACCAGGTGTTTAAATCAACGTATCCTTACATCGATTTTGACCTTACGCTGATTAAAATAAGCAGAGTAAGGTGTTTTACGTGACAATTTCCACACGGCTAAAATCTGTTTAATATTGAATTATTACTGTGCATGTAAACATACTCATGGTCAAATGGGTTTGAGATTTTTATGTGTTAAAAGCTTCACTCAAAGTCTGGAGATCTGACCAAACACAAGCACATCCACCCTGAGGAGAGGCCATTTGAAGGTGCTGAATACCACCGACGGTTTCTCTCGTTGGTTGACAAGCAATTTACGTTTTTCATTAAGGGGGAACTACCTCCTAGAACCTTCTCTGGTTATAAAGGCCTATATGGCATCGATATGAGTCAGAAACATTCATTCTGGTGACAACATTGAATAATGAATAGGAGGATCATTTTGGTTATAAAATCAGTCTCCTCCAAAAACGAGATTTGGAAGTGAATGCGTCACAACAGGTATTGATTACTCACTTTTACCAATGATGTCTAATTGCCCAGACACAACAGGGGCGTGGTCCTGCCACAAGCTGACGTGTTGTGGACATGTTGCTAAGTCTGCAATGCACGCACACTTGCTAATGTAACGGATGTGAGTGCGCTACTAGCGTTTCAATCAGTTACGTCACTTGCTCTGAAACCTAGAAGTAGTGTTGCACCTTGCTCTGCAAGGGCCGCGGCTTTTGTGGAGCGATGGGTAACGATGGTTCGTGGGTGTCAGTTGTTGATGTGTGCAGAAGGTCCCTGGTTCGCGCCCGTGTAGGGGCGAGGGGACGTACTAAAGTTATACTGTTACACTAAGCATAGTAGTGAAAATGGGCTTCCATAAAGTTGGTGCAAACTTTAATACGTTCAACAATATTGTGCAAGATGTCAAGGAATGGATTTACATACAACAAACATTGATGGCTGTGACTGGTGTGAGCTAGCTAGCTACAGTATGATACTGTAGTGATCTTTATATGTACCACAGAAGAACCAAGAAATGAAGAGCAACGCCACGGCTGACTTTTTGGGCTTTTATGTAGATCTGCAATTACATTATGAAAAGACACGACAGGAAGATTATCAGTCTCCAATGCACCATCTGACAAGTTGTTCTTTAGAGGAGCATGAAGAACGGTAAAACACATATCCTGTCTCACATCTCCAATACATTTCTTGGTGCTTTCAGCGTTGACAGCATTCAAATACAACAACTCATGTACACAAAAACACTGTAATATAAACAAGATATAACATGAAATTGAATTTATCCCGTTTAGACCTTAGAGGGCTAAAACTACATCTCCCATAATGCAACGCCAGCATCTGTAAAACTATTATCAATAACAACGACAGAAGTCTGAAAGTTACATGTTTCAATAGTCTCACACTCCCTTATAACAATACCTATAGCATTAACTTTCGGATGCTTTATTTATTTAACGTTATGGACTTCTAGTCTGCGACAAATACCTTTCTCTCTCAGCGTTTTCTCAGACCGAGGAGAACCGGAGCTACGGGTAGTACCAAGGTGTTAGTAGGTGACGTAACCACCCAGATGAAATAAAATACATTTTAATGAAATAAAAACCGAAGATGTTAATATCATCCAGCTACTGTAGCTGCCTAGTTAACATCAACAGGCAACACTAGTAGTGCAACAATTGAAAATAGAAACTAAAAGTAAAATTACTGGCGATCATAGCGATCTGACTCCCCCCTCCTGTCTGAACTTGGAATATTCCTGTTCGCAGGCTTGGGCCACTGACCCATAAAACCTGGATATTCTCTTCTGCGTTGTGTACTATTCTAATAATTTAAAGTTTGATGGAATAATAACCTTTTTAACTCTCCAACAAGATAACTAGCCAAATACATAGCCTCTCCCTAATGTGTAATGTGATATCATAGAGAGGAATATTTGCATAGCTAATGATAGGATGTAACGTTAGCTAGCTTGCTATCGATACAAGTTCATCTCAATCTGGCTAACTGACAAGATCTCTGCTAGCTAATGTTAGCTAGCTAGCCAATTCATTTAAACTCAGACAAAGATATTGATAACTAACCCGGATTTCCAAGTTAAGTAGCTAGCTACGTTTATGAGAACAGGCAGGTTGTTTGGGTTAGCGCTTGCTCTCGATATAACTCAGGCCCTGACGGCATTCTGCCTTTACTGTACTGGGAGTCATGATCAACGGCTAGGTTAGTTGGCACTAGCTAGTTAGCATTCGGGAGCTTCGTCTGCTACTAGTGCTAAAACAACAAACATGTTCTCCTAAAAAAAATCTATTGTGTATTTTCAACGGCAAAAATACATGAAAGGTGGTACTTGTCTCGCCTGAGTACCAGTCTTCTTTATCTAACAGGCTACAAATACGTGTCAGCAAGCATTCAGCAACTTAACAGTACACAGCTGGTTGCATAGTAACCGGGTCAGCGCTACTGGCCTGAATCTATTCTGTACTTAGTCACTCAGTTTAGTATAATTACTTCCAAACTAGAGAAGTTATTTTTATCTCTATATGTTTATTGAGTGGTTATATATTTTTTCATTACAGTAACAGGGTACTTACAAAAACCTGGTGGATTTGTTGTTCAGCAGTGTTATGGGAACTCTCCAACGATATCAGGAGCAGAAGGCTGAGGCAGAACTTGGCAAGGCACCAGTCACATTTCAGGTTGGTCACATTGTTCTGGTTATAGGTCAAAATACTATCACTTGTCTGCCCTGGAATTCACCTAACAACCATCAATAATGTAATCAGTGCTGTGTTTTCTACAGATGGAGGACAGGAGAGATGGGTTGTCATGGAGTCCCCTGACTAACAGACAGGTTAATACAGATGGAGGACAGGAGAGATGGGTTGTCATGGAGTCCCCTGACTAACAGACAGGTTAATACAGATGGAGGACAGGAGAGATGGTTTATCATGGAGTCCCCTGACTAACAGACAGGTTAATACAGATGGAGGACAGGAGAGATGGTTTACCATGGAGTCCCCTGACTAACAGACAGGTTAATACAGACGGAGGACAGGAGAGATGGGTTGTCATGGAGTCCCCTGACTAACAGACAGGTTGATACAGATGGAGGACAGGAGAGATGGTTTATCATGGAGTCCCCTGACTAACAGACAGGTTGATACAGATGGAGGACAGGAGAGATGGGTTGTCATGGAGTCCCCTGACTAACAGACAGGTTGATACAGATGGAGGACAGGAGAGATGGGTTGTCATGGAGTCCCCTGACTAACAGACAGGTTGATACAGATGGAGGACAGGAGAGATGGTTTATCATGGAGTCCCCTGACTAACAGACAGGTTGATACAGATGGAGGACAGGAGAGATGGGTTGTCATGGAGTCCCCTGACTAACAGACAGGTTGATACAGATGGAGGACAGGAGAGATGGGTTGTCATGGAGTCCCCTGACTAACAGACAGGTTGATACAGATGGAGGACAGGAGAGATGGGTTGTCATGGAGTCCTCTGGAACAGATGTCTGAACTGGTAGAGACCTTGCTCTCAGCATTACAATGATACTAGTACTTTTCATCATCTTCTGTTATAATTGAATTGAATGGTAGTGACCCTGTGTATTCTTCAAACTTGTCAGGGAACTGTCTTATATGGGACACCATATGAAGGGATACTGACTAACATGTACCACCAGACAAAATGCGGATAGAAAGAGTATCTGTACCCGCTGTGAAGTACAAGAGAAGAAGAAAAACAAGTGTAGTATTTGCACATTGTTATATTAGCAGAGCACTGCTTCTACAGTATTACACTGAGTATACCAAACATTAAGAACACCTTCCTAATATGGAGTTATTTTGGCATAACTGTAATCTGTCAGAGAAATATCAGCTAGCTACAGCTGGCTAGCCTATCCCAAAACGATGCTAGCTAGCTAGATAGCTACAGCTGGCTAGCCTATCCCAAAACTATGCTAGCTAGCTAGATAGCTACAGCTGGCTAGCCTATCCCAAAACTATGCTAGCTAGCTAGATAGCTACAGCTGGCTAGCCTATCCCAAAACTATGCTAGCTAGCTAGATAGCTACAGCTGGCTAGCCTATCCCAAAACTATGCTAGCTAGCTAGATAGCTACAGCTGGCTAGCCTATCCCAAAACTATGCTAGCTAGCTAGATAGCTACAGCTGGCTAGCCTATCCCAAAACTATGCTAGCTAGCTAGATAGCTACAGCTGGCTAGCCTATCCCAAAACTATGCTAGCTAGCTAGATAGCTACAGCTGGCTAGCCTATCCCAAAACTATGCTAGCTAGCTAGATAGCTACAGCTGGCTAGCCTATCCCAAAACTATGCTAGCTAGCTAGATAGCTACAGCTGGCTAGCCTATCCCAAAACTATGCTAGCTAGCTAGATAGCTACAGCTGGCTAGCCTATCCCAAAACTATGCTAGCTAGCTAGATAGCTACAGTTGGCTAGCCTATCCCAAAACTATGCTAGCTGTTGTCAGGTTGGCTAAACACTAGGTCAGCACAGGCTTTAGCCTACACATAAAACTGAAATAGCAGATCATCTTGAGATGGCAAGTCAGTCAGGAGGGGAGAAGTCCTCAACTTTTAAAATCTTCCATAGCAAAGCTATCTTAGCTTACCTCTCTGTCACTAAGTTACTCACTACTGCCCTTGTTTGTTTGTTCTGATTGAATGGCAAAGACACACCCACATTAAACCACACCCCAAAGACTATTTTTGGACTTCAGTAATGGCCGCTGTATTTCATAATGAGCACCGTAAGAAATACATGCAGTTCACTTTTAACGTGCAATAGTATGCGTTGCAATTTTAAGACGGTCCCTTAACTCTCTCAGAGTGGAGGAGAGCAACATTTTAGCTACATTTCACCTTAAAAATGTTAATATGACACCGAATTTGAAAAAAAGGGATGTAACTTGTTCACTATCGTTAGCTGTTTCAGAATCTGCCATCTAAACTGAACGAAAATATAAATGTAAAGTGTTGGTCCCATGTTTCATGAGCTGAAATAAAAGATCCCAGACATTTTCCATCCGCACAAAAAGTGTATTTCTCTAAAATGTTGTGCACAAATTTTGTTTACATCCCTGTTAGTGAGCATTTCTCCTTTGCCAAGATAATCCATCCACCTTACAGGCGTGGCACATCAAGAAGCTGATTAAACAGCATGTTCATTACACATGTGCACCTTGTGCTGGGGACAATAAAAGGCCACTCTAAAATGTGCCGTTTTGTCACACAACACAATGCCACAGATGTCTCAAGTTTTGAGGGCAAGTGCAATTTGAATGCTGACTGCATGAATGTCCACCAGAACTGTTGCCATAGAATTTTATGTTAATTTCCCTACCATAAGCTGCCGCCAGCGTTGTTTTAGGGAATTTGGTAGTAGGTCCAACCGGCCTCACAACCGCAGACCACGTGTAACCTCGCCAGCCCAGGACCTCCACATCCAGCTTTACCTGCAGGACCGTCTGAGACCAGACACCCGGACAGCTGATGAAACTGAGAAGTATTTCTGTCTGTAATAAAGCTCTTTTGTGGGAAAAAAACGAATTCTGATTGGCTGGGCCTGGCTCCCCAGTAGGTTGGCCTGGCTCCCAAGTGGGTGGGCTTATCCCATGGCTGCACCCATACCCAGTCAAGTGAAATCTATACATTTTGGGCTAATGAATTTATTTCAATTGACTGATTTCCTTATATGAACTGTAAATCAGTCAAATTGTTGTATGTTGCGTTTATATTTTTGTTCGGTATATATTATTTTTTCACGTTCCGTTGAAGAGGTATTGGCGAGCAAAGTCTGAATCTTCAATATAAAGCTAACTTCACCTCAGTCCCTATATCGGTGGTTCTCAACCCTCTTCATAAAGCTAACTTCACCTCAGTCCCTAGTCCCTATATCAGTGGTTTTCAACCCTCTCCATAAAGCTAACTTCACCTCAGTCCCTATATCGGTGGTTCTCAAACCTCTCCACGTATCTAATCTACTCCAGAGCTAGCCTGATTGAACTTGTCAACCAATAATCAAGACTTGAATAGGTGAATCAGGTTAGCTAGCTCAGGGATGCTACAACAACATTGTGAAACATCTGGGAGGGGGAGGGGGTCCTTAAAGGAGAGGTTTGAGAACTAATACGGCTAAACACTGAGTGGACAAAACATTAAGAACACCTGCTCTTTCCATGACATAGACTGACCAGGTGAATCCAGGTGAAAGCTATGATCCCTTATTGATGTTGTTAAATCCACTTCAATCAGTGTAGATGAAGGGGAGGAGACAGGATATGAAGGGGAGGAGACAGGGTATGAAGGGGAGGAGACAGGGTATGAAGGGGAGGAGACAGGATATAAAGGGGAGGAGACAGGGTATGAAGGGGAGGAGACAGGATATAAAGGGGAGGAGACAGGATATAAAGGGGAGGAGACAGGATATAAAGGGCAGGAGACAGGATATAAAGGGCAGGAGACAGGATATGAAGGGGAGGAGACAGGATATAAAGGGGAGGAGACAGGATATAAAGGGGAGGAGACAGGATAGCCCTTTCCTGCAGTCAATGACCAAAGTGCCTTTTTTGCCCTCATGGATGGAATGTTAATAATATTTTTCATCATGAATAAAGATTATAATTTTTTAAATGATGAAATACAGTGTTTCAATGTCAAACAGTTTTGTTATGTTTCAGTCTTCTGTGATATATATAAAGTGTAATATTGGGATGCAAACTCAAAATTGAATATTTTTCAACTCTATCTGACATGGTACAAGTGTCTTATTTTTAAGCCCATAACAATGTGTGTGAGGTGTATACTCTTGTTTCAAAGTAGATTTGTTTCAGACTACCAATAAACACTTTGTGTGACCATGATTTAGTCCACTGCAGTAAAAGGTCATAGATGGATTTTTAAGTCTTGAGACAATTGAGACATGGATTGTGTATGTGTATCATTCAGAGGGTGAATGGGCAAGACAAAAAATGTACGTGCTTTTGAACAGGGGTATGGTAGTAGGTGCGAGGCGCACCAGTTTGTGACAAGAACTGCAACGTTGCTGGGGTTTTCACTCTCAACATTTTCATGTGTGTTTCAAGAATGGTCCACCACCCAATGCACATCCAGCCAACTTGACACAACTGTGGGAAGCATTGGAGTCAACATGGGCCAACATCCCTGTAGAACGCTTTCGACAACTTGTAGAGTCCCATGCCCCCGAGGAATTGAGGCTGTTCTGAGGGGAAAAGGCAACTCAATATTAGGAAGGTGTTCTTAATGTTTGTAATACTCAGTTCACTATTCTACAAAAGTTGTACACTAAATTGGGAAAAGGGTGCCATTTGGGACGCAATCATACAAAACAGCCAGAATGAAATCATAAACCTGATATCTATACAGTGATACAGTGAAACAGGCATCAGCCGTAACAGACACAGAGGAAGGACACGTTGAAACATCCAGCCCAAAGCAGGAGGTTTAAAAAATGCTTTCTTAAGTCGCCAAAGCATGTCTTTAATGTGATCTTGTGAAGATGCCAAATAGCAGTATTATTGTATTATGTTTGACAAACAACTGATCAGTAGGCAGTAGTCAATATGTTGAGATAGAATAGAAAATAACAGAATAGAATAGCATAGAACAGAATAGAATAGAACAGAGTAGAACATAATAGAATAGCACATAATAGAACAGAACAGAATAGAGAATAATAGAACAGAGCAGAATAGAGAATAATAGAACAGAACAGAATAGAGAATAATAGAACAGAACAGAATAGAGAATAATAGAACAGAACAGAATAGAGAATAATAGAACAGAGCAGAATAGAGAATAATAGAACAGAACAGAATAGAGAATAATAGAACAGAACAGAATAGAGAATAATAGAACAGAACAGAATAGAGAATAATAGAACAGAGCAGAATAGAGAATAATAGAACAGAACAGAATAGAGAATAATAGAACAGAACAGAATAGAGAATAATAGAACAGAACAGAATAGAGAATAATAGAACAGAACAGAATAGAGAATAATAGAACAGAATAGAATAGAGAATAATAGAACAGAACAGAATAGAGAATAATAGAACAGAGCAGAATAGAGAATAATAGAACAGAACAGAATAGAGAATAATAGAACAGAACAGAATAGAGAATAATAGAACAGAATAGAATAGAGAATAATAGAACAGAACAGAATATAGAATAATAGAACAGAACAGAATAGAGAATAATAGAACAGAACAGAATAGAGAATAATAGAACAGAATAGAATAGAGAATAATAGAACAGAACAGAATAGAGAATAATAGAACAGAACAGAATAGAGAATAATAGAACAGAACAGAATAGAGAATAATAGAACAGAACAGAATAGAGAATAATAGAACAGAACAGAATAGAGAATAATAGAACAGAACAGAATAGAGAATAATAGAACAGAACAGAATAGAGAATAATAGAACAGAACAGAATAGAGAATAATAGAATAGAGAATAATAGAACAGAATAGAACAGAGTAGATGTTATGATATGTTTCTAAGTTATTGCGTACTTCCTTTCTGTGACAAAGTTACCTAAATTGGATAGAATATGAAAACATCGCCATTGTACTTGTGCAACCAACCCTGTGAGAGAGAAACTACAGAGAAACGGGGGCAGAGCAAACGGCTTGGAACAACAGCTTAATAACAGTAATGGCCTCTTATATGTTTCTGCGGCAGTGACCCAGAAGAGAAGTGTGAATGAAATCAGGGGATATCAAATGCCTCCTCAGATTCAGATGCTATATTTGTGCTATATTTGTGCTCATGTCAATTTTACCCATTGAACCATGAAGAAAAGAAGACAGAAGACAGTGAAACGGTGTGTAGGTATTGAGACCTGCAGTTCTGTCCAAGTTTATTTTATTTATTTTCTCCATTAGATACAGATACAGTTGAAGTCGGAAGTTTACATACACCTTAGCCAAATACATTTCAACTTTTATTTCTGAACAGAGAGAGATTATTTAGCAAAACTAAATAAAAACTCTGAAACATAGTTTGTATGGAACCATCGCACAGGGATCCCAATAACTTGTTAAGTCCTGTCGGTGAGCACCAGTATCATTCTCTGTGGCGTCAAAGACAACAGCACACTGATTCAGTACTGCAGATTACACTGATCAACCACAATCAACGAGGTGCCGTGTTGGGATTTGAACCCGCGACTCTTAGGTTCAAAGGGCAGTGTCTTAACCACTGGTCCATCGAGAAACATTAGCAAATTCGTTGCCCCAATGAACTAAATACCCATCTCATCTAAGCCAGATATTAGGTTTTCACAAAGCAACAAAACAAGATAATTGAGTGAATGTTATGTCATTACGGATTAGATTAAAGTCATGCCTCTTATCATAATCAAGAATAGTTTGTTCAGCACGAAGCATAGACACACTTCTAACATGTCTGAAAAAAAATCGAACGGGATTTTCAACTAGGAAACATTTCGTTTCTTGGCTTGAATTGGGTTAGTCTTGTCAAGAAATCCTATTATTCTGTTATTTTGTAGAGTTATTCACGTACAGTATGGTAATACCACTGTGGTCCAATAGAGGGCGCACTTCTCCACACTACACTGTCCGGAAGACCGGTGTAAATATTGGCGACGTAACATCTCACAAACCATTCCCCACCAGTGCATCTTCTCATTAACAAGTAGAGAAGATATACAATAATCAACTATGTCTTTCAATGTCATCTAGTCTGTTCAGTAATCTAATATCTGATTATTTTTGCACAAATTCAGAGAATATCCGCGTGAATTAGCCTATCATTTCAATTGATTCACCTATCATTCGGGTGAGTTATTTAACCCCCACCGATTTTTCGGATTGTTTTTGACAGACAACAAAGTAAACAGCAGAGCGTAACAACACCCCGGTTATTTTGTCTGATCGGGTTTATCGTTTTTTTATAAACAAGTTAAAAGAGTGTGGAAGACAGGATGCAGAAGAGAAGAAAGCCTGAACCGATCCAACTCAACCCTATTCCCGATGGAAACACTATCAACGGCAGCGGTGCCACGGAGTGAGTAGCCCGGTCTAGAGACAGGACTATCTGGATGCGGTGGCAATGATTGATGTCAATCATTTCTGTCCCCATATTAGATATGTGAAATAGTAAAGTAATCTTTAGCCTAAATTTGTCCAATTTGTACTTTATTTGACTTGTATTAGATGGGTATAGTTTTGTGTTGTAATTATAGTCTTATTAGGGTATAAGCTAGCTAATGTTCCAATGTGATTATCACTTTCTCCTGTCTTATTGTGTGGGGGGGGGGGGGGGGGGGGGGGGGGGGGGGGGGCAGGCAGACGCACTCAGAGCCATACATTAAGAGAAAAAAAAATATATATAGCTTTGCTTGTTTGCGTCGGTGTGTTTACCATAGATGTTACAGGCTTTGGTTTTCCACTTATATTTCGAGGTTGGACGTTAGCACGTGGGGGCCCATCGATTGGCGTCAGTATGTGTTACACCTGTGCTGGTTGTCACCTCGTTAGTCAGTATGTTACACCTGTACTGACTTGTCATCTCGTTAGTCAGTATGTTACACCTGTGCTGACTTGTCACCTCGTTAGTCAGTATGTTACACCTGTACTGACTTGTCATCTCGTTAGTCAGTATGTTACACCTGTGCTGACTTGTCACCTCGTTAGTCAGTATGTTACACCTGTACTGACTTGTCATCTCGTTAGTCAGTATGTATTACACCTGTGCTGACTTGTCACCTCGTTAGTCAGTATGTTACACCTGTGCTGACTTGTCACCTCGTTAGTCAGTATGTGTTACACCTGTGCTGACTTGTCACCTCGTTAGTCAGTATGTTACACCTGTGCTGACTTGTCACCTCGTTAGTCAGTATGTGTTACACCTGTGCTGACGTGTCACCTCGTTAGTCAGTATGTGTTACACCTGTGCTGACTTGTCATCTCATTAGTCTGTATGTGTTACACCTGTGCTGACGTGTCACCTCGTTAGTCAGTATGTGTTACACCTGTGCTGACGTGTCACCTCGTTAGTCGGTATGTGTTACACCTGTGCTGACTTGTCATCTCGTTAGTCAGTATGTGTTACACCTGTGCTGACTTGTCACCTCGTTAGTCAGTATGTGTTACACCTGTGCTGACTTGTCATCTCGTTAGTCAGTATGTGTTACACCTGTGCTGACTTGTCACCTCGTTAGTCAGTATGTGTTACACCTGTGCTGACGTGTCATCTCGTTAGTCAGTATGTGTTACACCTGTGCTGACTTGTCACCTCGTTAGTCAGTATGTTACACCTGTGCTGACTTGTCACCTCGTTAGTCAGTATGTGTTACACCTGTGCTGACTTGTCACCTCGTTAGTCAGTATGTGTTACACCTGTGCTGACGTGTCATCTCGTTAGTCAGTATGTGTTACACCTGTGCTGACTTGTCATCTCGTTAGTCAGTATGTGTTACACCTGTACTGGTTGTCATCTCGTTAGTCAGTTTGTGTTACACCTGTGCTGACGTGTCACCTCGTTAGTCAGTATGTGTTACACCTGTGCTGACTTGTCACCTCGTTAGTCAGTATGTTACACCTGTACTGACTTGTCATCTCGTTAGTCAGTATGTGTTACACCTGTACTGACTTGTCACCTCGTTAGTCAGTATGTGTTACACCTGGTTGGTCACCTCGTTAGTCAGTGTGTTACACCTGTACTGGTTGTCATCTCGTTAGTCAGTATGTGTTACACCTGTGCTGACGTGTCATCTCGTTAGTCAGTATGTGTTACACCTGTACTGGCTTGTCATCTCATTAGTCAGTATGTGTTACACCTGTACTGGCTTGTCACCTCGTTAGTCAGTATGTTACACCTGTGCTGACTTGTCACCTCGTTAGTCAGTATGTTACACCTGTACTGGCTTGTCACCTCGTTAGTCAGTATGTGTTACACCTGTGCTGACGTGTCACCTCGTTAGTCAGTATGTTACACCTGTACTGACTTGTCATCTCATTAGTCAGTATGTGTTACACCTGTACTGGCTTGTCACCTCGTTAGTCAGTATGTTACACCTGTGCTGACTTGTCACCTCGTTAGTCAGTATGTGTTACACCTGTACTGGCTTGTCACCTCGTTAGTCAGTATGTGTTACACCTGTGCTGACTTGTCATCTCATTAGTCAGTATGTGTTACACCTGTACTGGCTTGTCACCTCGTTAGTCAGTATGTTACACCTGTACTGACTTGTCACCTCGTTAGTCAGTATGTTACATCTGTACTGGCTTGTCACCTTGTTAGTCAGTATGTTACACCTGTACTGGCTTGTCACCTTGTTAGTCAGTATGTTACACCTGTACTGACTTGTCACCTTGTTAGTCAGTATGTTACACCTGTACTGACTTGTCACCTCGTTAGTCAGTATGTTACACCTGTACTGGCTTATCACCTTGTTAGTCAGTATGTTACACCTGTACTGACTTGTCACCTCGTTAGTCAGTATGTTACACCTGTACTGGCTTGTCACCTTGTTAGTCAGTATGTTACACCTGTACTGGCTTGTCACCTTGTTAGTCAGTATGTTACACCTGTACTGACTTGTCATCTCGTTAGTCAGTATGTGTTACACCTGTGCTGACTTGTCAGTATGTGTTACACCTGTGCTGACTTGTCATCTCATTAGTCAGTATGTGTTACACCTGTGCTGACTTGTCATCTCATTAGTCAGTATGTGTTACACCTGTGCTGACTTGTCACCTCGTTAGTCAGTATGTGTTACACCTGTGCTGACTTGTCATCTCATTAGTCAGTATGTGTTACACCTGTGCTGACTTGTCACCTCGTTAGTCAGTATGTGTTACACCTGTACTGACTTGTCATCTCATTAGTCAGTATGTGTTACACCTGTCCGGTCTTGTCATCTCGTCAGTCAGAAGGTGTTTTTAACGGCTGGCCCAGTGTTCCAGTTGTTTTGAGAGATGTGGAGGGTTAACACCTTTTGTTGGCGCTCTCTATTTGATTTATTTAAAAAAACGATCCCTTTATCTGATTGTCTGTGTCTTGTTAAGTTTGGTGTGGGGTTTTTTCATTTTGTTTGCCTCTTCTTGGGCAAATGTATCAAGTTTAGCTCTTGGTGAGTGTCTTTTATGTTCCAGTTGTTTCTCGTCAACACCCCCATAAAGTGTCTTTCAGAACCCCGCCTATAATCCCCACCTGTTATGTTTTGGTTGTTGTCAGTGACTCTTTGTTAGTTCCCACTTCTGCTTAAGCGAACATTTTTTGATTTCTTGCTGGGGGAATGTAACAAAATTGGGGGGGCTCGTCTGAGATCTCGTCTCCCATCAGTATGGTAGTGTCTCTAGTCGCCTCTGCTGTGTTCAGAAGACACTTTTGATTCTGTCACTGACATCCACCCTGTGGGGGTATAAGATTGGAATCATTTTGAAAGTTGCATAAACACACAGACCCCCGCCCACCCCCCCCCCCCCCCCCTCCATAAAAGCCATGGACTTTAAGTTGGAAGCATTGGTGGAAAACCCCTACATGGGAGATGCTAGATAAATGTACGAAGGCGAAACCTGTGGCTGTGCATATTTCATGGAGGCTCGTCACAACATTAGCTCACTGAGATACATTAGTATGGAACATGTTAAGAGGGGGATACTGATCATCTATTATTGAGAAGAGAATTGTATTGTATCCACTGTTTGTCCACCGTGTCTCCTAGAGGTCTGAACCAGGAGGTTGATACCAGACCGTTTGTCCACCATGTCCCCTAGAGGTCTGAACCAGGAGGTTGGTATCAGACCGTTTGTCCACCGTGTCTCCTAGAGGTCTGAACCAGGAGGTTGATACCAGACCGTTTGTCCACCGTGTCTCCTAGAGGTCTGAACCAGGAGGTTGATACCAGACCGTTTGTCCACCGTGTCTCCTAGAGGTCTGAACCAGGAGGTTGATACCAGACCGTTTGTCCACCGTGTCTCCTAGAGGTCTGAACCAGGAGGTTGATACCAGACCGTTTGTCCACCGTGTCTCCTAGAGGTCTGAACCAGGAGGTTGATACCAGACCGTTTGTCCACCGTGTCTCCTAGAGGTCTGAACCAGGAGGTTGATACCAGACCGTTTGTCCACCGTGTCTCCTAGAGGTCTGAACCAGGAGGTTGGTACCAGACCGTTTGTCCACCGTGTCCCCTAGAGGTCTGAACCAGGAGGTTGATACCAGACCGTTTGTCCACCGTGTCCCCTAGAGGTCTGAACCAGGAGGTTGATACCAGACCGTTTGTCCACCGTGTCTCCTAGAGGTCTGAACCAGGAGGTTGGTATCAGACCGTTTGTCCACCGTGTCCCCTAGAGGTCTGAACCAGGAGGTTGATACCAGACCGTTTGTCCACCGTGTCCCCTAGAGGTCTGAACCAGGAGGTTGATACCAGACCGTTTGTCCACCATGTCCCCTAGAGGTCTGAACCAGGAGGTTGATACCAGACCGTTTGTCCACCATGTCTCCTAGAGGTCTGAACCAGGAGGTTGATACCAGACCGTTTGTCCAGCGTGTCTCCTAGAGGTCTGAACCAGGAGGTTGGTATCAGACCGTTTGTCCAGCGTGTCTCCTAGAGGTCTGAACCAGGAGGTTGGTACCAGACCGTTTGTCCACCGTGTCTCCTAGAGGTCTGAACCAGGAGGTTGATACCAGACCGTTTGTCCACCGTGTCCCCTAGAGGTCTGAACCAGGAGGTTGGTACCAGACCGTTTGTCCACCATGTCCCCTAGAGGTCTGAACCAGGAGGTTGATACCAGACCGTTTGTCCACCATGTCTCCTAGAGGTCTGAACCAGGAGGTTGATACCAGACCGTTTGTCCACCGTGTCCCCTAGAGGTCTGAACCAGGAGGTTGATACCAGACCGTTTGTCCACCGTGTCCCCTAGAGGTCTGAACCAGGAGGTTGATACCAGACCGTTTGTCCACCGTGTCCCCTAGAGGTCTGAACCAGGAGGTTGATACCAGACCGTTTGTCCACCGTGTCTCCTAGAGGTCTGAACCAGGAGGTTGATACCAGACCGTTTGTCCACCATGTCCCCTAGAGGTCTGAACCAGGAGGTTGATACCAGACCGTTTGTCCACCATGTCTCCTAGAGGTCTGAACCAGGAGGTTGATACCAGACCGTTTGTCCACCGTGTCCCCTAGAGGTCTGAACCAGGAGGTTGGTATCAGACCGTTTGTCCACCATGTCCCCTAGAGGTCTGAACCAGGAGGTTGATACCAGACCGTTTGTCCACCATGTCCCCTAGAGGTCTGAACCAGGAGGTTGATACCAGACCGTTTGTCCACCGTGTCTCCTAGAGGTCTGAACCAGGAGGTTGATACCAGACCGTGTGTCCACCGTGTCTCCTAGAGGTCTGAACCAGGAGGTTGATACCAGACCGTTTGTCCACCGTGTCTCCTAGAGGTCTGAACCAGGAGGTTGATACCAGACCGTTTGTCCACCGTGTCCCCTAGAGGTCTGAACCAGGAGGTTGATATCAGACCGTTTGTCCACCGTGTCCCCTAGAGGTCTGAACCAGGAGGTTGATATCAGACCGTTTGTCCACCGTGTCTCCTAGAGGTCTGAACCAGGAGGTTGATACCAGACCGTTTGTCCACCGTGTCTCCTAGAGGTCTGAACCAGGAGGTTGATACCAGACCGTTTGTCCCTCGTGTCTCCTAGAGGTCTGAACCAGGAGGTTGATACCAGACCGTTTGTCCACCGTGTCTCCTAGAGGTCTGAACCAGGAGGTTGATACCAGACCGTTTGTCCACCGTGTCTCCTAGAGGTCTGAACCAGAGGTTGATACCAGACCGTTTGTCCACCGTGTCCCCTAGAGGTCTGAACCAGGAGGTTGATACCAGACCGTTTGTCCACCGTGTCCCCTAGAGGTCTGAACCAGGAGGTTGGTATCAGACCGTTTGTCCACCGTGTCTCCTAGAGGTCTGAACCAGGAGGTTGGTATCAGACCGTTTGTCCACCGTGTCCCCTAGAGGTCTGAACCAGGAGGTTGATACCAGACCGTTTGTCCACCGTGTCCCCTAGAGGTCTGAACCAGGAGGTTGATACCAGACCGTTTGTCCACCGTGTCCCCTAGAGGTCTGAACCAGGAGGTTGATACCAGACCGTTTGTCCACCGTGTCCCCTAGAGGTCTGAACCAGGAGGTTGATACCAGACCGTTTGTCCACCGTGTCCCCTAGAGGTCTGAACCAGGAGGTTGATACCAGACCGTTTGTCCACCGTGTCTCCTAGAGGTCTGAACCAGGAGGTTGATACCAGACCGTTTGTCCACCGTGTCTCCTAGAGGTCTGAACCAGGAGGTTGATACCAGACCGTTTGTCCACCGTGTCCCCTAGAGGTCTGAACCAGGAGGTTGGTATCAGACCGTTTGTCCACCGTGTCTCCTAGAGGTCTGAACCAGGAGGTTGATACCAGACCGTTTGTCCACCGTGTCCCCTAGAGGTCTGAACCAGGAGGTTGATACCAGACCGTTTGTCCACCGTGTCCCCTAGAGGTCTGAACCAGGAGGTTGATACCAGACCGTTTGTCCACCGTGTCTCCTAGAGGTCTGAACCAGGAGGTTGATACCAGACCGTTTGTCCACCGTGTCCCCTAAAGGTCTGAACCAGGAGGTTGGTATCAGACCGTTTGTCCACCGTGTCCCCTAGAGGTCTGAACCAGGAGGTTGATACCAGACCGTTTGTCCACCGTGTCTCCTAGAGGTCTGAACCAGGAGGTTGATACCAGACCGTTTGTCCACCGTGTCCCCTAGAGGTCTGAACCAGGAGGTTGATACCAGACCGTTTGTCCACCGTGTCTCCTAGAGGTCTGAACCAGGAGGTTGATACCAGACCGTTTGTCCACCGTGTCCCCTAGAGGTCTGAACCAGGAGGTTGATACCAGACCGTTTGTCCACCGTGTCTCCTAGAGGTCTGAACCAGGAGGTTGATACCAGACCGTTTGTCCACCGTGTCCCCTAGAGGTCTGAACCAGGAGGTTGATACCAGACCGTTTGTCCACCGTGTCTCCTAGAGGTCTGAACCAGGAGGTTGATACCAGACCGTTTGTCCACCGTGTCTCCTAGAGGTCTGAACCAGGAGGTTGATACCAGACCGTTTGTCCACCGTGTCTCCTAGAGGTCTGAACCAGGAGGTTGATACCAGACCGTTTGTCCACCGTGTCTCCTAGAGGTCTGAACCAGGAGGTTGATACCAGACCGTTTGTCCACCGTGTCCCCTAGAGGTCTGAACCAGGAGGTTGATACCAGACCGTTTGTCCACCGTGTCCCCTAGAGGTCTGAACCAGGAGGTTGATACCAGACCGTTTGTCCACCGTGTCTCCTAGAGGTCTGAACCAGGAGGTTGGTATCAGACCGTGTGTCCACCGTGTCTCCTAGAGGTCTGAACCAGGAGGTTGATACCAGACCGTTTGTCCACCGTGTCTCCTAGAGGTCTGAACCAGGAGGTTGATACCAGACCGTTTGTCCACCGTGTCTCCTAGAGGTCTGAACCAGGAGGTTGATACCAGACCGTTTGTCCACCGTGTCCCCTAGAGGTCTGAACCAGGAGGTTGATACCAGACCGTTTGTCCACCATGTCTCCTAGAGGTCTGAACCAGGAGGTTGATATCAGACCGTTTGTCCACCGTGTCTCCTAGAGGTCTGAACCAGGAGGTTGATACCAGACCGTTTGTCCACCGTGTCCCCTAGAGGTCTGAACCAGGAGGTTGATACCAGACCGTTTGTCCACCGTGTCTCCTAGAGGTCTGAACCAGGAGGTTGATACCAGACCGTTTGTCCACCGTGTCTCCTAGAGGTCTGAACCAGGAGGTTGATACCAGACCGTTTGTCCACCGTGTCTCCTAGAGGTCTGAACCAGGAGGTTGATACCAGACCGTTTGTCCACCGTGTCCCCTAGAGGTCTGAACCAGGAGGTTGATACCAGACCGTGTGTCCACCGTGTCCCCTAGAGGTCTGAACCAGGAGGTTGATACCAGACCGTTTGTCCACCGTGTCCCCTAGAGGTCTGAACCAGGAGGTTGATACCAGACCGTTTGTCCACCGTGTCTCCTAGAGGTCTGAACCAGGAGGTTGATACCAGACCGTTTGTCCACCGTGTCTCCTAGAGGTCTGAACCAGGAGGTTGATACCAGACCGTTTGTCCACCGTGTCCCCTAGAGGTCTGAACCAGGAGGTTGATACCAGACCGTTTGTCCACCGTGTCTCCTAGAGGTCTGAACCAGGAGGTTGATACCAGACCGTTTGTCCACCATGTCCCCTAGAGGTCTGAACCAGGAGGTTGATACCAGACCGTTTGTCCACCGTGTCTCCTAGAGGTCTGAACCAGGAGGTTGATACCAGACCGTTTGTCCACCGTGTCTCCTAGAGGTCTGAACCAGGAGGTTGATACCAGACCGTTTGTCCACCGTGTCTCCTAGAGGTCTGAACCAGGAGGTTGATACCAGACCGTTTGTCCACCGTGTCCCCTAGAGGTCTGAACCAGGAGGTTGATACCAGACCGTTTGTCCACCGTGTCTCCTAGAGGTCTGAACCAGGAGGTTGGTACCAGACCGTTTCTTACCTGAATATGTCATTTGATTTGTCTTGCCTTCCTGGTCACCTACTTGGTCATTTTGTAAATATGTATTATTTTCTGTAGCTACTACATCTGCCCATCTCATTGTTATCACATGAGTAGAGATACACAAATTGTTTTTGAACCCACCGTGCGTCATGTCCGTAGTGGTCATTTGAGGTGAAATGTGTATATTTTGGGATGTGAACACTCAGTGTGTTTGACCTGACGAAGATCAGTTTCGGATTGAAACATCAATAAAGCAGGGAATTGTGGGGCTTTAATAGTGTGGGGGCCTTCTTGTTCTATACTAGTATTCTTCATTAGCCCTGCACTTATGTTTTTAAGGATGTGCGTATGACCACAAACGTTTCTATAGACAGGGTACTACCTTTTCATACGGCACTCCAATCTGCAAGACTCCATTACACCCTGCCATTTTGGGTGTGGACCTGAGATGGCAAAATAGGATTTTAACCTCCGTAAGACATTTGAATTCATTATGACAAGAGACTCTTTGTTTGACAATCATGTTGTATCCCGTGGAAACAACGGAATCACTACACTAAGAGACAAATACCTATATGACAGAAAGACATGTGTGAATCTCCACGCTGTCACTTTGACTAATTGCGCAATAAATGGATTCCACAAGGCCTTAGAATCCAGAGGGCAGCCACAATCGACAGAGACAATGAGACTTTCTGTGTGACCAGTGGTGGCAAATAACGAACAAATGCTAATTTGATCTCATGGCTCTCATTATCCAGGAAATAGCTGAGCAACTGGGTGGAATACGTGAGAAAATACAAGCGGTGAGATTACAACTGCATGCAGCTATAACTGACCCGCGGGGAGAAACTCACAAATATGTGAGAGTGTAACCGATGTGAAATGGCTAGCTAGTTAGCGGTGGTGCGCGCTAATAGCGTTTCAATCGGTGACGTCACTCGCTTTGAGACCTTGAAGTAGTGGTTCCCCTTGCTCTGCAAGGGCCGTGGCTTTTGTGGAGCGATGGGTAACGATGCTTCGTGGGTGACTGTTGTTGATGTGTGCAGAGGGTCCCTGGTTCGCGCCCGGGTCTGGGGGACGGACTAAAGTTAAACTGTTACAAGAGCACACTTTTGAAAATTCGAGACTGACCAGCAGGACATCAGATTAAGAAGTTCTAAAGGCACTCCAATGACTATGAACAGAATGAGGTGAATCTGTGGAGAGGGGATCCCCGGGCGAGGCCGTAGACAGACGCGCGGTGACGTCAGAGACTACCCTAAACAGGTTACCCTACCTCCGCACTCGAGTGCACCTTCTCTTGATGCAGATTCAGATTAAAGCTAGGATTCCCATAGGGGTGGATCTTTGTTAGGACACAAGCGAAGGGGGAAGAGTGTGACTTTGAGTATCTTCACGTCCCGTCACCACGTCATGTGACCTTGAGTAAAGGGTTCATCTTTCATCCCCCACTTCATCATGTAATGACTTTGACACCACTATTGAGTTACAGAAATTATTTCATTTACATTGAGACTTTTGTACATACAGACATTTCTGTAACTACTACATGTGCCCATCTCATTGATATCAAATTATTAGAGATACACAAATTGTTTTTGCCACCCACCATGCGTCATGTCCGTAGTGGTTATGTGAGGTGAAATGTGTATATTTTGGGATGTGAGCACTCACGTTTTTTTGTTTTGACCTGATGAGGTCCGCTTCCGTTTCGGATCGAAACGGAAGCGTAGCCTAGTGGTTAGAACGTTGGGACAAGTAACCGAAAGGTTGCTAGATTGAATCCCCGAGGTGACGAGGTAAATAATCTGTCGTTCTGCCCCTGAACAAGGCAGTTAACCCACTGTTCCCTGGTAGGCCGTCATTGAAAATAGGAATGAGTTCTTTTTTTTGTATTTTTTGTATTTTATTTATTATTTTACCCACTTTTTCTCCCCAATTTCATGGTATCCAATTGTTAGTAGTTACTATCTTGTCTCATCGCTACAACTCCCGTACGGGCTCGGGAGAGATGAAGGTCGAAAGCCATGCGTCCTCCGAAACACAACCCAACCAAGCCACACTGCTTCTTAACACAGCGCGCATCCAACCCGGAAGCCAGCCGCACCAATGTGTCGGAGGAAACACCGTGCACCTGGCGACCTTGGTTAGCGTGCACTGCGCCCGGCCCGCCACAGGAGTCGCTGGTGCACGAGGAGACAAGGATATCCCTACCGGCAAAACCCTCCCTAACCCGGACGACGCTAGGCCAATTGTACGTCGCCCCACAGACCTCCCGGTCGTGGCCGGCTGCGACAGAACCTGGGCGCGAACCCAGAGTCTCTGGTAAGAATTAGTTCTTAACTGACTTGCTTAGTAAAATAAAGGTACAATAACAATTAAAAAAACGTCAATAAAGCAGTGAATTGGCAGCTTTGAAAGTGTGCGGACCTTCTTAACCAGTTTCTCTTAACCATCAGCCACTTATTTCCCCGAGGCAATTCCACTGACGAAAATCACGGCTCACAGTATTGTTTAAGGCCCGGGTGAAATTATTTTCAATGTTTGGACTATCGCTAGTAGTGCAATCAAACCAAGGTTTGAATTTCATGTCAGAGGTCTTCCAGGAAGTACTACAACAGTTGTGTGTAACCCATTGCTCCTTTAGTGCCCAGAGTCTCAAGGTGCTCTTGAGAGATTTCATCAGACTTTGAAGTCTACGTTGAGAGCTTACTGCTTTGAGTTTGAGAAAGACTTGGATGAAAGGGTCTTGTACTGTTTGCAACACTGGAGCTTGTTCAAATATCTTTCGGTTTTAATCCGAATTAGCTTGTGCTAATGACGTCATGTCAGTGGTCCTTTTGAGCTTGCCGAGAGAGAGGTTATTGCATGCTAACACCTTATTAACCACAAAAATACATCTGTTGTAGCACGGTAGCTCTTTTTGATAAAGAATTGCATCGCGTCTGTGAGTTTGCCAGTGAGAATCTGGAGAAGGCGCAAAACGAAAAGGAAAAGGCCCAAAGCTGCACTTTCGATGTGGGTGACCAAGTCCTGGTTTTGTTTCCTGTTTCGGGGTCGTTTTTAAAGGTTCTTGCCCCATAGTGAAAAAAGAAATGGTAATCTGGATTACGTCATCGCAACACCGGAGTGCCGTCGTGGTATCGGCTTGGCAACAACTGACAAGAATTCTCTTGGGAATACATTCTGGGTTATTGTGATGTCATTCTGGGGTATTGTGATGTCATTCTGGGGTATTGTGATGTCATTCTGGGGTATTGTGATGTCATTCTGGGTTATTAATATCGTCGGCATTTGATTGTAAGGAATTCTAGGCCGGGTGAACAGAAGGACTTGAGTTCCTGTATGTTGTTATGAATACACCATGAGTTGTTAATCATGAAACATACACCTCCGCCCTTCCTATTCCCAGAGAGATGTTTATTTCTGTCGGCGCGATGAATGAAGACTCCCGGTAGCTGTACTGACTCTGACAATATATCCCAAGAGAGCCATGTTTCTGTGAAACAGAGAATGTTACAATCTCTGATGTCTCTCTCTGGAAAGCAACCCTTGCCCTAATTTCGTCTACCTTGTTGTCAAAAGAGACTGAACATTGGCGAGTAATATACTGTGAAGCGGTGGGTGGTGTGCCTTCGAAGTCTGACCAGGAGACCCCTCCGTCTACCTCTCCCGCAGCGACTTTGTTTTGGGTCGGCGTCTGGGATTAGATCCAATGTCCTGGGTGGTGGTGCGAACAAAGATCCTCTTCGGGGATAGTCGTATTCCTGGTCGAAATGTTGGTAAATTGACATCGCTCTAAAAATCCAATAGTTCTACCTGACTCTATGTAATAACACTTAAGATTTTCTGGGCTAACAATGTAAGAAATAAAACATAAAAAAATACTGCGTAGTTTCCTAAGGACTAGAAGCGAGGCGACCATCTCTGTCGGTGCCATCTTGCCATCATGCGCCCTTATCCAGGTAAGATAAGAATGTTGAATAGGCCTGGCCTAGCTACTCAACTGTGCTCAAACGTTTGTAACATTGTTTGACTAGCTGGACCTTGCTACCAAACTTTGACTTTGATGTTACCAATGTGGGAAGGTTATGATTTCTGACAAAATTATGTTTGATCTAAAGTTGGAAAATATCTTTAGTTTAGTTGGTTGGCATGCTTTCTGAATCCACACTGAGTTTCGGGCTTCTTCTTCTATGGTATATTGGTAATCGCACAATTTAATGTGCATCCCGCCACCTACTGTGCGTGACGGAAACAGGACCCCCCTCCAAAAATAAACTACCAAAAATGTATAAATTCACGTAACTACATCAAACAACTTTTCTGTTAAAAACATAAAACAGATCTGATCCCTACCCTGACCCTGGGCAACCTGGGAGGACTGGTCTTCCGGCGCCAATACCCCTTGCAAGTCTTAAGATGTAAAATCCCAAAAACCTTTTCTGCCAAAAATACTGTCCAGTTTCTTAGACTTCTTTGAGACTTGTGCCCTATAATAACTGTGGCAATGAACGCCACAAAATCCACCTTTTTCAACACACAGGGGGATATCTTTCAACTGGCAGCAAACCATCAATTGTTTTCTCAATTATTTTATTTGTCTCCTCACAGGAGATTCAATTAACTGCTCCTAACTTTTTTTGCCACGTCGATCTCATTCACCCTTACAGGGTCAGATCCAGGAACTCGGGGAGCATGATCCCCCACCTCAATCTCATTCACCCTTACAGGGTCAGATCCAGGAACTCGGGGAGCATGATCCCCCACCTCAATCTCATTCACCCTTACAGGGCCAGATCAGGAACTCGGGGAGCATGATCCCCCACCTCAATCTCATTCACCCTTACAGAGCCAGATCCAGGAACTCGGGGAGCATGATCCCCCACCTCAATCTAATTCACCCTTACAGGGCCAGATTCAGGAACTCGGGGAGCATGATCCCCCACCTCAATCTCATTCACCCTTACAGGGTCAGATCCAGGAACTCGGGGAGCATGATCCCCCACCTCAATCTCATTCACCCTTACAGGGCCAGATCCAGGAACTCGGGGAGCATGATCCCCCACCTCAATCTCCTTCACCCTTACAGGGTACTCCAGGAACTTGGGGAGCATGATCCCTCACGTCAATCTCCTTCATCCTTACAGGGCCAGATCAGGAACTCGGGGAACCCCCCCACCACAGGAACCCCCCACCACAAATTCAACACCGTCGTCCTTCTACACACCGTTCTTCAATATACTCTGTCCGTCTGCACGCACTCGAAACATGGCCAAATCCTTTACAATTCTTACACTGCAGTGGTTTGGGGACAAAAGCTCTTACAGCGTATCTTACATAACCAAGCTTCACATGCGTAGGTATTTGTTCTTTAGCAGAAAACAACAGGACCGACAGGCTTTCTTCTTTTCCTCCAGTCACCCAGCGGGTCAGACGCCGGGGCACCAACCACACCGGGTATTCAACCTGGACATCCGTTGTCACCCCTGAGACGACTCCTTTGGACGGGTGTCTCTACTTCACACATCTGAGCAATCTTTTTTGCAGGTGCATGACAACAACAATGACAACAAGATGAAGGAAGAAAAAAAACGCACAAAAGGAAACCGCAAATTTTTTTTAAATCACAAAAGCTCTGACGAAGGCCGTGTGGCCGATACGTAAGCTTATTAAATATCGGTGATACTATCAAGAGCAGTGTGCGGTTTTCCTTTTTCCTTCATCTACTCCGAAGTTCAAAACACAAAACGTCTAATGTTCGGATTCTTTTGAAGCTCACTGCAATCTTTCCTCTGTTCTTCAGAAATACAATGAATCAGAATAAGACCGCTCCTGTTCACTCTGACTGACGCCACTTTTTCCAAGTACACACTACACAATTTTCGACACGTCAAACGGGTTTCCCCCACATATGCATCTTTACTCAACAAAACGCATCCCAACAAGAAGCGATTCATTATCATTCATAAACGTATCCTCAACTCCAATTTTAGCTCATTTCCTTTTTTGTTCCAGTTTTTTTCGCTACTACTGTTGCCCATTCAGACCCATTCTTCCTCACCAACTTTGTTCGATGCACTGCTCGATTGGATCTCTGTACCTACTTCCGCCATCTTTCTCCCCCTGAGTTTGATGCTGAATCAACAAGAAGATGAAACTCGCGTCACCCCTACAGTTGACCAATCACGGACGAAGGGGCGTAGACTTCGACTCTGTACGCTGTAGCGTTAAGATTTCCCCTCACTGGAACTAAGGGGCCTAGATCATTATTCCTCATCCACCAAACTTTACAGTTGGCACTATGCATTGGGGCAGATAGCGCTCTCATGGCATCTGCCAAACCCAGATTCAGACTGCCAGATGGTGAAGCGTGATTCATCACTCCAGAGAACGCATTTCCACTGCTCCAGAGTCCAATGGCGGCGAGCTTTACACCACTTCAGCCGACACTTGGCATTGTTCATGGTGATGTTAGGCTTGTGTGCCCATTTCATGAAACCCATTTCATGAAACTCCCTGCGAACAGTACTTGTGCTGACGGGTCGGCTCTAGCAGGGCAGAAATGTGATGAACTGACTTGTTGGAAAGGTGGCATCCTATGACGGTGCCACGTTGAAAGTCACTGTGCTCTTCAGTGAGGTCATTCTACTGCCGATGTTTGTCTATGGAGATTGCATGGATGCGTACTCGATGTTATACACCTGGCAGCAACGGGTGTGGCTGAAATAGCCGAATCCACTCATTTTAAGGGGGTGTCCACATACTTTTGGTCATGTAGTGTATTATTATATTGTGTGTAGTGTATCATCTCGAATACATTACATTTATATACTATCTGCACCATCAACTGTACTCAGTAGCTTTTAGACTAGGCAGTGAGAGGCTGGCTGTACTGTTGGAGCTGTGATGTGTGAGTCTCATAGAAAGGCTATCATGTAGACATGCCAAATTGCACCCTCTTCGCTACATAGGTCACTCTGAAGTGGACAGAGTGCCATTTGAGATGCATAATGTGATGTCGTCTTCCAGAACAGTCCACTGACTGGATGTCCTTGGGCTTTGTGGGTGGAATACAGAAGGCCTGAGTCACGTTGCCTGCTCCAAGCTCCTCATCACTTTAGTGTGTGGGCTGCGGTGTTCCAGCTATTGTTGTCCCTCCCACGCCTCTCCTTGTCAAGTGTTACTTTGCTCCTCTCCCCTCCCGTCTCCTCGTCCACCCTCTCTTCTCCTTTCCTCTCCTCCCATCTCCTCTCCTTCCCTCTCCTCTCATCCTCTCTCCTACCCTCCCCTCTCCCCTCCTCGTCTATCCTCTGCCCTTCACCTTGCCTCCTCTCCCGTCTCCTTTCTCCTCTCCTCTCGTCCTCTCCCCTACCATACCCTCTCCTTTCCCCTTCTTCTCCTTTCCTCTCCTCCCTTCTCCTTTCCTCTCTACTCCTCCCCTCTCTTCCCCTCCTATCTCCACTCTTCTTATCTCCCGTCTTCTCCTCTCTAAATGAGGAGCTAAGCTCTAGGCTGAACATCCTGTGTGTGTGTGTGTGTGTGTGTGTGTGTGTGTGTGTGTGTGTGTGTGTGTGTGTGTGTGTGTGTGTGTGTGTGTGTGTGTGTGTGTGTGTGTGTGTTCCTGCTTGTTCCTGCCTATCTCATTCTAGTACCTCTCCAATTACTGAGTGGTGCTATAGCTAATTAGCTGTCCTGGAGACATGAAAGAACATCATATTATTATCACACTATGACTACATTTGAATTCAAGCGGAGAAAAGAAGAGCAGCTTTCACACTGATGAGAAACTGATTTAGCATCTAAACAGATGAAGAAGCTGCTTTTAGCTGTGGGTCAGTGAGTAGAGTTGTTAGAACATGGAACCACAGTAGAGTTGTTAGAACATGGAACCACAGTAGAGTTGTTAGAACATGGAACCCACAGTAGAGTTGTTAGAACATGGAACCACAGTAGGGTTGTTTGGAACATGGAACGACAGTAGGGTTGTTAGAACATGGAACCACAGTAGGGTTGTTGGAACATGGAACCACAGTAGGGTTGTTTGGAACATGGAACCACAGTAGGGTTGTTTAGAACATGGAACCACAGTAGGGTTGTTGGAACATGGAACCACAGTAGGGTTGTTTGGAACATGGAACAATAGTAGGGTTGTTGGAACATGGAACCACAGTAGGGTTGTTGGAACATGGAACCACAGTAGGGTTGTTTGGAACATGGAACAATAGTAGGGTTGTTAGAACATGGAACCACAGTAGGGTTGTTTGGAACATGGAACAATAGTAGGGTTGTTGGAACATGGAACCACAGTAGGGTTGTTGGAACATGGAACCACAGTAGGGTTGTTGGAACATGGAACCGCAGTAGGGTTGTTTGGAACATGGAACCACAGTAGGGTTGTTTAGAACATGGAACCACAGTAGGGTTTTTAGAACATGGAACCACAGTAGGGTTGTTGGAACATAGAACCGCAGTAGGGTTGTTAGGAACATGGAACCACAGTAGGGTTGTTGGAACATAGAACCGCAGTAGGGTTGTTTGGAACATGGAACCACAGTAGGGTTGTTGGAACATGGAACCACAGTAGGGTTGTTGGAACATGGAACCGCAGTAGGGTTGTTTGGAACATGGAACCACAGTAGGGTTGTTAGAACATGGAACATGGAACCACAGTAGGGTTGTTTGAACATGGAACCACAGTAGGGTTGTTTAGAACATGGAACCACAGTAGAGTTGTTAGAACATGGAACCACAGTAGGGTTGTTGGAACATGGAACCGCAGTAGAGTTGTTAGAACATGGAACCCACAGTAGGGTTGTTGGAACATGGAACCACAGTAGGGTTGTTAGAACATGGAACCGCAGTAGAGTTGTTAGAACATGGAACAATAGTAGGATTGTTTAGAACATGGAACCACAGTAGGGTTGTTTGGAACATGGAACCACAGTAGGGTTGTTGGAACATGGAACCACTGTAGGGTTGTTAGAACATGGAACCACAGTAGGGTTGTTAGGAACATGGAACCACAGTAGGGTTGTTGGAACATGGAACCACAGTAGGGTTGTTGGAACATGGAACCACAGTAGGGTTGTTTGGAACATGGAACAATAGTAGGGTTGTTGGAACATGGAACCGCAGTAGGGTTGTTGGAACATGGAACCACAGTAGGGTTGTTGGAACATGGAACATGGAACCACAGTAGGGTTGTTTGGAACATGGAACCACAGTAGGGTTGTTGGAACATGGAACCACAGTAGGGTTGTTAGAACATGGAACCACAGTAGGGTTGTTGGAACATGGAACCACAGTAGGGTTGTTGGAACATGGAACCACAGTAGGGTTGTTTGGAACATGGAACCACAGTATGGTTGTTGGAACATGGAACCACAGTAGGGTTGTTGGAACATAGAACCACAGTAGGGTTGTTTGGAACATGGAACCCACAGTAGGGTTGTTGGAACATGGAACCACAGTAGGGTTGTTAGAACATGGAACCACAGTAGTGTTGTTAGAACATGGAACCACAGTAGGGTTGTTTGGAACATGAAACCACAGTAGGGTTGTTGGAACATGGAACCACAGTAGGGTTGTTGGAACATGGAACCACAGTAGGGTTGTTAGAACATGGAACCACAGTAGGGTTGTTAGGAACATGGAACCCACAGTAGGGTTGTTGGAACATGGAACCACAGTAGGGTTGTTGGAACATGGAACCACAGTAGGGTTGTTGGAACATGGAACCACAGTAGGGTTGTTGGAACATGGAACCGCAGTAGGGTTGTTGGAACATGGAACCACAGTAGGATTGAGTAAAACCAGATCGTGACTCCAAATTGTTATAGAAATTCTACACAGGGACACTCGAAGTCTATATTAAATAAATCACTCTTTATTAACAGTAAACTGGAGAGTTCAAAGTCAAACTTAGATGCATAAAGTACCAGTCTGAAGTGAGCTCTCCCAGGCAGTCTCATTAGTTCTCTTATATGCTGCTTAAACAGACTAGCTACATAGAACATGGTTCATAGGGTTGGTTCCTGCGTGTGTCTGGCACCGTCTCCTATCTTAACTTATAGAACATATTCACACAATAAAATGTCATTCACAAGACCTAAAGAGTCTGACTACAGAGATAAAGAGTCTGACTACAGAGATAAAGAGTCTGACTACAAAGATAAAGAGTCTGACTACAGAGATAAAGAGTCTGACTACAGAGATAAAGAGTCTGACTACCGACCTAAAGAGTCTGACTACAGAGATAAAGAGTCTGACTACAGAGATAAAGAGTCTGACTACAGAGATAAAGAGTCTGACTACAAAGATAAAGAGTCTGACTACAGACCTAATGAGTCTGACTACAGACCTAAAGAGTCTGACTACAGAGATAAAGAGTCTGACTACAGAGATAAAGAGTCTGACTACAGAGATAAAGAGTCTGACTACAGAGATAAAGAGTCTGACTACAGAGATAAAGAGTCTGACTACAAAGATAAAGAGTCTGACTACAGAGATAAAGAGTCTGACTACAGACCTAAAGAGTCTGACTACAGAGATAAAGAGTCTGACTACAGAGATAAAGAGTCTGACTACAGCGATAAAGAGTCTGACTACAGAGATAAAGAGTCTGACTACAAAGATAAAGAGTCTGACTACAGAGATAAAGAGTCTGACTACAGAGATAAAGAGTCTGACTACAGAGATAAAGAGTCTGACTACAGAGATAGACCTAAAGAGTCTGACTACAGAGATAAAGAGTCTGACTACAGACCTAAAGAGTCTGACTACAGATATAGACCTAAAGAGTCTGACTACAGAGATAAAGAGTCTGACTACAGAGATAGACCTAAAGAGTCTGACTACAGAGATAAAGAGTCTGACTACAGAGATAAAGAGTCTGACTACCGACCTAAAGAGTCTGACTACAGACCTAAAGAGTCTGACTACAGAGATAAAGAGTCTGACTACAGAGATAGACCTAAAGAGTCTGACTACAGAGATAAAGAGTCTGACTACAGAGATAAAGAGTCTGACTACAGACCTAAAGAGTCTGACTACAGATATAGACCTAAAGAGTCTGACTACCGACCTAAAGAGTCTGACTACCGACCTAAAGAGTCTGACTACCGACCTACAGAGTCTGACTACAGACCTAATGAGTCTGACTACAGACCTAAAGAGTCTGACTACAGAGATAAAGAGTCTGACTACCGACCTAAAGAGTCTGACTACAGAGATAGACCTAAAGAGTCTGACTACCGACCTAAAGAGTCTGACTACCGACCTAATGAGTCTGACTACAGAGATAGACCTAAAGAGTCTGACTACAGACCTAAAGAGTCTGACTACAGAGATAAAGAGTCTGACTACAGAGATAGACCTAAAGAGTCTGACTACCGACCTAATGAGTCTGACTACAGAGATAGACCTAAAGAGTCTGACTACAAAGATAAAGAGTCTGACTACAGAGATAAAGAGTCTGACTACAGACCTAAAGAGTCTGACTACAGAGATAAAGAGTCTGACTACAGAGATAAAGAGTCTGACTACAGCGATAAAGAGTCTGACTACAGAGATAAAGAGTCTGACTACAAAGATAAAGAGTCTGACTACAGAGATAAAGAGTCTGACTACAGAGATAAAGAGTCTGACTACAGAGATAAAGAGTCTGACTACAGAGATAAAGAGTCTGACTACAGAGATAAAGAGTCTGACTACAGACCTAAAGAGTCTGACTACAGATATAGACCTAAAGAGTCTGACTACAGAGATAAAGAGTCTGACTACAGAGATAGACCTAAAGAGTCTGACTACAGAGATAAAGAGTCTGACTACAGAGATAAAGAGTCTGACTACCGACCTAAAGAGTCTGACTACAGACCTAAAGAGTCTGACTACAGAGATAAAGAGTCTGACTACAGAGATAGACCTAAAGAGTCTGACTACAGAGATAAAGAGTCTGACTACAGAGATAAAGAGTCTGACTACAGACCTAAAGAGTCTGACTACAGATATAGACCTAAAGAGTCTGACTACCGACCTAAAGAGTCTGACTACCGACCTAAAGAGTCTGACTACCGACCTACAGAGTCTGACTACAGACCTAATGAGTCTGACTACAGACCTAAAGAGTCTGACTACAGAGATAAAGAGTCTGACTACCGACCTAAAGAGTCTGACTACAGAGATAGACCTAAAGAGTCTGACTACCGACCTAAAGAGTCTGACTACCGACCTAATGAGTCTGACTACAGAGATAGACCTAAAGAGTCTGACTACAGACCTAAAGAGTCTGACTACAGAGATAAAGAGTCTGACTACAGAGATAGACCTAAAGAGTCTGACTACCGACCTAATGAGTCTGACTACAGAGATAGACCTAAAGAGTCTGACTACAGAGATAAAGAGTCTGACTACAGAGATAAAGAGTCTGACTACAGAGATAAAGAGTCTGACTACAGAGATAAAGAGTCTGACTACAGACCTAAAGAGTCTGACTACAGAGATAAAGAGTCTGACTACAGAGATAAAGAGTCTGACTACAGACCTAAAGAGTCTGACTACAGAGATAGACCTAAAGAGTCTGACTACTGACCTAAAGAGTCTGACTACCGACCTACAGAGTCTGACTACAGACCTAATGAGTCTGACTACAGACCTAAAGAGTCTGACTACAGACCTAAAGAGTCTGACTACCGAGATAGACCTAATGAGTCTGACTACAGACCTAAAGAGTCTGACTACAGACCTAAAGAGTCTGACTACAGACCTAAAGAGTCTGACTACCGAGATAGACCTAAAGAGTCTGACTACAGAGATAGACCTAAAGAGTCTGACTACAGAGATAGACCTAAAGAGTCTGACTACAGAGATAGACCTAAAGAGTCTGACTACAGACCTAAAGAGTCTGACTACCGACCTAAAGAGTCTGACTACAGACCTAAAGAGTCTGACTACAGACCTAAAGAGTCTGACTACAGACCTAAAGAGTCTGACTACAGAGATAAAGAGTCTGACTACCGACCTAAAGAGTCTGACTACCGACCTAAAGAGTCTGACTACAGAGATAGACTTAAAGAGTCTGACTACAGACCTAATGAGTCTGACTACAGAGATAAAGAGTCTGACTACCGACCTAAAGAGTCTGACTACAGACCTAAAGAGTCTGACTACCGACCTAATGAGTCTGACTACAGACCTAATGAGTCTGACTACCGACCTAAAGAGTCTGACTACAGACCTAAAGAGTCTGACTACAGACCTAATGAGTCTGACTACCGACCTAAAGAGTCTGACTACAGACCTAAAGAGTCTGACTACAGACCTAAAGAGTCTGACTACAGACCTAAATAGTCTGACTACAGAGATAGACCTAAAGAGTCTGACTACAGACCTAAAGAGTCTGACTACAGACCTAAAGAGTCTGACTACAGACCTAAAGAGTCTGACTACCGACCTAAAGAGTCTGACTACAGAGATAGACCTAAAGAGTCTGACTACAGACCTAAAGAGTCTGACTACCGACCTAAAGAGTCTGACTACAGAGATAGACCTAAAGAGTCTGACTACAGACCTAAAGAGTCTGACTACCGACCTAAAGAGTCTGACTACCGACCTAAAGAGTCTGACTACAGACCTAAAGAGTCTGACTACAGAGATAGACCTAAAGAGTCTGACTACCGACCTAAAGAGTCTGACTACCGACCTAAAGAGTCTGACTACCGACCTAATGAGTCTGACTACAGAGATAGACCTAAAGAGTCTGACTACAGACCTAAAGAGTCTGACTACCGACCTAAAGAGTCTGACTACCGACCTAAAGAGTCTGACTACCGACCTAAAGAGTCTGACTACAGAGATAAAGAGTCTGACTACCGACCTAAAGAGTCTGACTACAGACCTAAAAAGTCTGACTACAGACCTAAAGAGTCTGACTACCGACCTAAAGAGTCTGACTACCGACCTAAAGAGTCTGACTACCGACCTAAAGAGTCTGACTACCGACCTAAAGAGTCTGACTACAGACCTAAAGAGTCTGACTACCGACCTAAAGAGTCTGACTACAGAGATAAAGAGTCTGACTACCGACCTAAAGAGTCTGACTACAGACCTAAAGAGTCTGACTACAGATATAAAGAGTCTGACTACTGACCTAAAGAGTCTGACTACAGACCTAAAAAGTCTGACTACAGAGATAGACCTAAAGAGTCTGACTACAGACCTAAAGAGTCTGACTACAGACCTAAAGAGTCTGACTACAGACCTAAAAAGTCTGACTACAGAGATAGACCTAAAGAGTCTGACTACAGACCTAAAGAGTCTGACTACAGACCTAAAGAGTCTGACTACAGAGATAGACTTAAAGAGTCTGACTACAGACCTAAAGAGTCTGACTACAGACCTAAAGAGTCTGACTACAGACCTAAAGAGTCTGACTACAGACCTAATGAGTCTGACTTCAGAGATAGACCTAAAGAGTCTGACTACAGAGATAGACCTAAAGAGTCTGACTACAGACCTAATGAGTCTGACTACAGACCTAAAGAGTCTGACTACAGACCTAAAGAGTCTGACTACAGACCTAAAGAGTCTGACTACAGAGATAGACCTAAAGAGTCTGACTACAGACCTAAAGAGTCTGACTACAGACCTAAAGAGTCTGACTACAGATATAGACCTAAAGAGTCTGACTACAGACCTAAAGAGTCTGACTACAGAGATAGACCTAATGAGTCTGACTACAGACCTAAAGAGTCTGACTACAGACCTAAAGAGTCTGACTAGCTGTATCAGCGTTGTCTAGTTGTAACTGGTAACCTAGCTGTACCGGTGTTGTCTAGTTCTGTAGAGGGGGAAGGAGAAGAGCAGGTCAGTTACATGTGTAAACTGTAGATAGAATTTGTACCTAGTTAGGGTTCCTGAAATACCACAGAGATACAGATATAATATCAACTGGGTGGTCCGAGCCCTGAATGCTGATTGGCTGACAGCCGTGGTAAATCCGACCGTATACCAAGGGTATGATAAAATATGTATTACCACTGCTCTAATTACGTTGGTAACCAGCTTATAATGGCAATAAAGCACCTCGGGGGGGTTGTGGTATATGGCCAATATACCACGGCTAAGGGCTGTATCCAGGCACTCCGCGTTGTGTCGTGCTTAAGAACAGCCCTTAGCCGTGGTATATTGGCCATATACCACAACCCCCTCGGGTCATATTGCCATTATAAGCTGGTTACCAACGTAATTAGAGGGATGTGCAGGGTACTGAAAGAGGACACGGGGGATTCTGCTTAAGGTGAAGGTACTGAAAGAGGACACGGGGGATTCTGCTTAAGGTGAAGGTACTGAAAGAGGACACGGGGGATTCTGCTTAAGGTGAAGGTACTGAAAGAGGACACGGGGGGATTCTGCTTAAGGTGAAGGTACTGAAAGAGGACACGGGGGATTCTGCTTAAGGTGAAGGTACTGAAAGAGGACACGGGGGATTCTGCTTAAGGTGAAGGATACTGAAAGAGGACAAGGGGGATTCTGCTTAAGGTGAAGGAACGGAAAGAGGACACGGGGGATTCTGCTTAAGGTGAAGGTACTCAAAGAGGACACGGGGGATTCTGCTTAAGGTGAAGGTACTGAAAGAGGACACGGGGGATTCTGCTTAAGGTGAAGGTACTGAAAGAGGACACGGGGGATTCTGCTTAAGGTGAAGGTACTGAAAGAGGACACGGGGGATTCTGCTTAAGGTGAAGGTACTGAAAGAGGACACGGGGGGATTCTGCTTAAGGTGAAGGTACTGAAAGAGGACACGGGGGGATTCTGCTTAAGGTGAAGGTACTGAAAGAGGACACGGGGGATTCTGCTTAAGGTGAAGGTACTGAAAGAGGACACGGGGGATTCTGCTTAAGGTGAAGGTACTGAAAGAGGACAAGGGGGATTCTGCTTAAGGTGAAGGTACTGAAAGAGGACACGGGGGATTCTGCTTAAGGTGAAGGTACTGAAAGAGGACAAGGGGGGTTCTGCTTAAGGTGAAGGTACTGAAAGAGGACACGGGGGATTCTGCTTAAGGTGAAGGTACTGAAAGAGGACACGGGGGATTCTGCTTAAGGTGAAGGTACTGAAAGAGGACAACGGGGGATTCTGCTTAAGGTGAAGGTACTGAAAGAGGACACGGGGGATTCTGCTTAAGGTGAAGGTACTGAAAGAGGACACGGGGGATTCTGCTTAAGGTGAAGGTACTGAAAGAGGACACGGGGGATTCTGCTTAAGGTGAAGGTACTGAAAGAGGACACGGGGGATTCTGCTTAAGGTGAAGGTACTGAAAGAGGACACGGGGGATTCTGCTTAAGGTGAAGGTACTGAAAGAGGACACGGGGGATTCTGCTTAAGGTTGAAGGTACTGAAAGAGGACACGGGGGATTCTGCTTAAGGTGAAGGTACTGAAAGAGGACACGGGGGATTCTGCTTAAGGTGAAGGTACTGAAAGAGGACACGGGGGATTCTGCTTAAGGTGAAGGTACTGAAAGAGGACACGGGGGATTCTGCTTAAGGTGAAGGTACTGAAAGAGGACACGGGGGATTCTGCTTAAGGTGAAGGTACTGAAAGAGGACACGGGGGATTCTGCTTAGGGTGAAGGTACTCTGCTTAAGGTGAAGGTACTGAAAGAGGACACGGGGGGGATTCTGCTTAAGGTGAAGGTACTGAAAGAGGACACGGGGGATTCTGCTTAAGGTGAAGGTACTGAAGAGGACACGGGGGATTCTGCTTAAGGTGAAGGTACTGAAAGAGGACACGGGGGATTCTGCTTAAGGTGAAGGTACTGAAAGAGGGACACGGGGGATTCTGCTTAAGGTGAAGGTACTGAAAGAGGGACACGGGGGATTCTGCTTAAGGTGAAGGTACTGAAAGAGGACACGGGGATTCTGCTTAAGGTGAAGGTACTGAAAGAGGACACAGGGGGATTCTGCTTAAGGTGAAGGTACTGAAAGAGGACACGGGGGATTCTGCTTAAGGTGAAGGATACTGAAAGAGGACACGGGGGATTCTGCTTAAGGTGAAGGTACTGAAAGAGGACACGGGGGATTCTGCTTAAGGTGACGGTACTGAAGAGACGGAACGGACGCTGCTCTTCGATCTAGGTTGTGTGTCAGCTGCTCGTCAGCTAGGTTGTGTCAGCTCGCTACGTCAGCTAGGTTGTGTGTCAGCTGCTCGTCAGCTAGGTGTGTGTCAGCTGCTCGTCAGCTAGTTGTGTGTCGCTGCCGTCAGCTGTTGTGTTCAGCTAATGTCAGCTAGTTGCGTCAGCTCTCGTCAGCTAGGTTGTCAGTCAGCTTATCGTCAGCATAGGATGTGTGTCAGCTACTCGTCAGCTAGGTGTGTGTCAGCACTCTACGTCACTAGGTTGTGTGTCAGCTCTTCGTCAGCTAGGTTGTGTGTCAGCTGCTCGTCAGCTGGTTGTGTGTCAGCTTTGTCACTAGGTTGCGTCGCTACTCGTCAGCTAGGTTCTGGCAGCTATCCGTCAGCTAGGTTGTGTGTCGAGCTACTCGTCAGCTAGGTTGTGTGTCAGCTAATCGTCAGCTAGGTGTGTTCAGCTATCGTCGCTAGGTTGTAGTGTCAGCCTCGTCAGCTAGGTTGTGTTCGCTGCTCGTCAGGTGGTTCGCTGCTCGTCAGCTAGGTTGTGTTCAGCTATCGTCAGCTAGGTTTGTGTCAGCTACTCGTCAGCTGGTGTTGTGTAGCTGCTCGTCAGCTAGGTTGTGTGTCAGCTTTGTCGCTAGGTTGCGTCGCTACTTCAGTTGCGTCAGCTTCGTCAGCTAGGTGTGATTTCAGCTACTCGTCAGCTAGGTTGTGTGGCAGTGCTCGTCAGCTAGGTTGTGTGGTCAGACTAGCTCGTCAGCTAGGTGTGTGTCAGCTACTCGTCAGCTAGTTGTGTGTCAGCTATCGTCAGCTAGGTTGTGTCAGCTACTCGTCAGCTAGGTTTGTCAGCTAACTCGTCAGCTAGTTCGTCAGCTAGTTCGTCAGCTATCGTCAGCTATGTTGCTCAGCGCTCGCAATAGGTTTGTTGTGTCAGCTACTCGTCATCTAGGTTGTGTGTCAGCTATCGTCAGCTAATGTTGGTCACTATTGTCAGTCTAGGTTGCGTCAGCTACGCAGTAGGTTGGTTCAGCTGCTCGTCAGCTAGTTTGTGTGTCAGCTATGTGTCAGCTAAGGTGTGTGCCTCAGCTAGGTTCGTCAGCTAGGATGTGTGTCAGCTACTCGTAGTCAAAGGGTTGTGTGTCAGCTAACGTCAGCTAGGATGTGTGTCAGCTACTACGTCAGATAGGTGTGTGTCAGCTATCGTCACTAGTTGCGTCACTACTCGTCAGCTATTGTCAGCTAGATTGCGTCAGCTAATCGTCAGCTAGGTTGCGTCAGGCTATCGTCAGCTTAGGTTGCGTCAGCTATTCGTCAGCTAGTTTGCGTCGCTATTCGTCAGCTATTGTGTTGCTGTTCAGCTAGTTCTCGCTAGTATGCGTCAGCTTCGTCAGCTAGTGTGTCGTCAGCTATCGCAGCTAGTTGCGTCAGCTGCTCGTCAGCTAGGTTGGTGTCAGCTGCTCGTCAGCTAGTTGTGTGTCCAGCTGCTCGTCGCTAGTGGTGTGTACAGCTGCTCGTCAGCTAGGTTGTGTGTCAGCTAGTCGTCAGCTTAGTTGTGTGTCAGCTAAGTCGTCAGCTAGGATGTGTGTGTCAGCTACTCGTCAGCTAGGTTGTGTGTCAGCTAATCGTCAGCTAGTTGTTCAGCTAATCGTCAGCTACGGTTTGCGTCAGCTACTCGTCAGCTATTCGTCAGCTAGATTGCGTCAGCTAATCGTCAGCTAGTTGCGTCAGCTGCTCGTCAGCTAGTTGTGTGTCAGCTGCTCGTCAGCTAGGTTGTGTGTCCAGCTACTCGTCAGCTAGGTGTGTTCAGCTACTCGTCAGTTGGTGTCAGCTACGTCCGCTAGGTTGTGTGTCAGCTAATCGTCAGCTAGGATGTTGTCAGCTACTCGTCAGCTAGGTTGTGTGTCAGCTATCGTCAGCTAGGTGCTCAGCTACTCGTCAGCTATTCGTCAGCTAGAGTGCGTCAGCTGTCGTCAGCTAGGTTGCTCAGCTAATCGTCAGCTAGTTGCGTCAGCTGCTCGTCAGCTAGGTTTTGTGTCAGCTGCTCGTCAGCTAGGTTGTGTGTCAGCTGACTCGTCAGCTAGGTTGTTGTGTCAGCTGCTCGTCAGCTATGGTTGTGTGTCAGCTGCTCGTCAGCTAGGTTGTGTGTCAGTCTAATCGTCAGCTAGGTTGTGTGTCAGCAATCGTGCAGCTTAGGTTGTGTGTTCTCGCTATCGTCAGCTAGGTATGTGTGTCAGCTATCGCTCAGCTAGGTTGTGTGTCAGCTAATCGTCAGCTAGGTTGTCGCTAAGCGTCAGCTAGGGTTTGCGTCGCTATCGTCAGCTATTCGTCAGCTAGATTGCGTCAGCTAATCGTCAGCTAGGTTGTCGTCAGCTGCTCGTCAGCTAGGTTGTGTGTCAGCTGCTCGTCAGCTAGGTGAGTGTGTGTCAGCTACTCGTCAGCTAGTTGTGTGTCGCTATCGTAGCATGTTGTGGTGTCTACGTCAGCTAGGTTTGTGGTGTCAGCCTAATCGTCAGCTAGGTGTGTGTCAGCTAACTCGTCAGCTAGGTGTGTGTCAGCTAATCGTCAGCGGAGTTGCGTCAGCTACTCGTCACTATTCGTCAGCTAGTTGCGTCAGCTATCGCAGCTAGTTGGTCAGCTATCGTCAGCTAGGGTGGTCAGCTTGCTTCGTCAGCTAGGTTGTGTGTCAGCTGCTCGTCAGCTAGGTTTGATGTGTCAGCTGCTCGTCAGCTAGTTGTGTGTCAGACTTGCTCGTCAGCTAGGTTGTGGTGTCAGCTGCTCGTCACTAGGTTGTGTGTCACTAATCGTCAGCTAGGTTGTGTGGCAGCTATCGTCAGCTTAGGTATGTGTGTCGCTGCTCGTCAGCTGTTTGTGTGTCGCTGTGTCAGCTAGGATTGTGTCAGCTACTCGTCAGCTAGGTTGTGTGTCAGCTAATCGTCAGCTAGGATGTGTGTCAGCTACTCGTCAGCTAGGTTGTGTGTCACTAATCGTCAGCTAGGTTGCGTCGGCTATTCGTCAGCTATGTTGCGTCAGCTATTCGTCAGCTAGGTGTCGTCAGCTATTCGTCAGCTAGGTTTCGTCAGCTATGCGTCGCTAGATTGTCAGCTAATCGTCAGCTAGGTTGTGTCAGCTATTCGTCAGATAGGTTTGGTTCGCTTTCGTCAGCTAGTTGGTCAGCTAATCGGTCAGCTAGGTTGCGTCAGCTGTCCTATGTTTCGTGCTCGTCAGCTAGGTTGTTGTCAGCTGCTCGTCAGCTAGGTTGTGTCAGCTGCTGTCAGCTAGGTGTGTGTCAGCTCTCGTCAGCTAGGTGTGTGTCAGCTGTCGTCGCTGGTGTTCAGCTATCGTCAGCTAGTGTTTTGTGTCGCTGCTCGTCAGCTAGTTGTTTTCAGCTAATTGTCACTAGGTGCGTCAGCTACTCGTCAGCTAGGTTGCCTCAGCTTATCGTCAGCTAGGATGTGTGTCAGCTACTCGTCGCTAGTTGTGTGTCAGCTGTCGTCAGCTTGGTTGCTCGAGCTATCGTCAGCTAGGATGTGTGTCAGCTACTCGTCAGCTAGTTTTGGTCAGCTATCGTCAGCTAGGTTGCATCAGCTAGTCGTCAGTCTTAGGATTGTGCGTCAGCTACTCGTCAGCTAGGTTGCGTCAGCTTCGTCAGCTAGGTGTGTGTCAGCTGCTCGTCCGCTAGGTTGTGTGTCAGCTAATCGTCAGCTAGGATGTGTGTCAGCTACTCGTCAGCTAGGTTTTGTGTGTCAGCTAATCGTCAGCTAGGTGTGTGTCAGCTTCGTCAGCAGGTTGTGGTGCACTAATCGTCAGCTATGTTGTTTCAGCTAATCGTCAGCTAGGTTGCGTCAGCTACTCGTCAGCTATTCGTACAGCTAGATTGCGTCACTAATCGTCCTAGGTTGCGTCAGCTCACGTCGTCAGCTTTAGGTTGTGTGTCAGCTACTTCGTTCAGCAGGTTGTGTGTCGCTAACGTCAGCTAGTTGTGTGTCAGCTAATCGTCAGCTAGGATGTGTGTCAGCTACTCTCAGCTAGGTTGTGTGTCAGCTAATCGTCAGCTAGGTTGCGTCAGCTACTCGTCAGCTATTCGTCAGCTAGATTGCGTCAGCTAATCGTCAGCTAGGTTGCGTCAGCTAATCGTCAGCTAGGTTGCGTCAGCTGCTCGTCAGCTAGGTTGTGTGTCAGCTGCTCGTCAGCTAGGTTGTGTGGTCCTGCTCGTCAGCTAGGGTGTGTCAGCTGCTCGTCAGCTAGGTTTGTTGTGTCAGCTGCTCGTCAGCCTAAGGTTGTGTGTCAGCTAATCGTCAGCTAGGTTGTGTGTCGTCGTAGGAGCTGTCAGCTAGGTTGTGTGTCAGCTAGCTCGTCAGCTAGGATGTGTGTCAGCTCTCGTCAGCTAGATTGTGTGTCAGCTGCTCGTCAGCTAGGATGTGTGTCAGCTACTCGTCAGCTAGGTTGCGTGTCATGCTAAGCACTAGTGCGTCTACTGTCAGCTAGTTGCGTCAGCTATCGTCGCTAGGTTGCGTCAGCTAGGCTTGCGTTCAGCGGATTGTGTCAGCTTACTCGTCAGCTAGGTTGCTGTCAGCTATTGTCAGCTAGAGTTGTGTGTCAGCTACTCGTCAGCTAGGTTGTGTGCAGCTAATCGTCAGCTATTTTGGCGTCAGCTACTCGTCAGCTAGGTTGCTGCTCGCTCAGTGGATTGTGTCAGCTAGTTGCGTCAGCTACGTCGTCGTATCGTCAGCTAGTGCGTCAGCTATTGT
>NC_052314.1:1039225-1074807 GCF_016432855.1 Salvelinus namaycush | reverse complement strand
ACGCAACCTAGCTGACGATTTTAGCTGACGCAACCTAGCGACGAATAGCTGACGCAACCTAACTGACGATTAGCTGACGCAACCTAGCTGACGATAGCTGACACACAACCTAGCTGACGAGTAGCTGACACAAACATAGCGACGGAGTAGCGACACAATCCGAGCGACGAGTAGTGACGGCAACTCTAGCTGAACGAGCAGATGACAACAACCTGCTGACGAGCAGTGAAACACAAACCTAGGACAGAGGCAGCTGACGCAATTTCTGTACACTCCTAGGCCGATGTAGCTGAGCAACCTAGCTGACGAGCAGCTGACACAAAAACCTAGCTGACGAGCAGCTGACCACTACATCCTAGCTGACGAGACAGAGACACACCTAGCTAGGACGATTAGCTGACGAATAGCTGACGAGCAGTCTGTAACACATCATAGCTGACGAGCAGCTGACACACAACCTAGCTGACGAGCCCAAAAAGGCTTTGGGGGGGTGTGGACACACAACCTAGCTGACGATTAGCTGACGCAACCTAGCTGACGATTAGCTGACGCAATCTAGCTGAAGAATAGCTGACGAGTAGCTGACGCAACCTAGCTGACGATTAGCTGACGCAACCTAGCTGACGATTAGCTGACGCAATCTAGCTGACGAATAGCTGACGAGTAGCTGACGCAACCTAGCTGACGATTAGCTGACACACAACCTAGCTGACGAGTAGCTGACACACATCCTAGCTGACGATTAGCTGACACACAACCTAGCTGACGTTTAGCTGACACACAACCTAGCTGACGAGCAGCTGACGCAACCTAGCTGACGATTAGCTGACGCAATCTAGCTGACGAATAGCTGACGAGTAGCTGACGCAACCTAGCTGACGATTAGCTGACGCAACCTAGCTGACGATTAGCTGACACACAACCTAGCTGACGAGTAGCTGACACACATCCTAGCTGACGATTAGCTGACACACAACCTAGCTGACGAGTAGCTGACACACATCCTAGCTGACGATTAGCTGACACACAACCTAGCTGACGAGTAGCTGACACACAACCTAGCTGACGAGCAGCTGACACACAACCTAGCTGACGAGCAGCTGACACACAACCTAGCTGACGAGCAGCTGACACACAACCTAGCTGACGAGCAGCTGACACACAACCTAGCTGACGAGCAGCTGACACACAACCTAGCTGACGAGTAGCTGACACACAACCTAGCTGACGAGCAGCTGACACACAACCTAGCTGACGAGCAGCTGACACACAACCTAGCTGACGAGCAGCTGACACACAACCTAGCTGACGAGCAGCTGACGCAACCTAGCTGACGATTAGCTGACGCAATCTAGCTGACGAATAGCTGACGCAACCTAGCTGACGAATAGCTGACGCAACCTAGCTGACGAATAGCTGACGCAACCTAGCTGACGATTAGCTGACACACAACCTAGCTGACGAGTAGCTGACACACATCCTAGCTGACGATTAGCTGACACACAACCTAGCTGACGAGTAGCTGACACACATCCTAGCTGACGATTAGCTGACACACATCCTAGCTGACGAGCAGCTGACACACAACCTAGCTGACGAGCAGCTGACGCAACCTAGCTGACGAGCAGCTGACGCAACCTAGCTGACGATTAGCTGACGCAACCTAGCTGACGATTAGCTGACGCAATCTAGCTGACGAATAGCTGACGAGTAGCTGACGCAACCTAGCTGACGATTAGCTGACACACAACCTATCTGACGAGTAGCTGACACACATCCTAGCTGACGTTTAGCTGACACACAACCTTGCTAACGAGTAGCTGACACACATCCTAGCTGACGATTAGCTGACGCAACCTAGCTGACGAGCAGCTGACACACAACCTAGCTGACGAGCAGCTGACACACAACCTAGCTGACGAGCAGCTGACACACATCCTAGCTGACGAGCAGCTGACACACAACCTAGCTGACGATTAGCTGACACACAACCTAGCTGACGAGTAGCTGACACACAACCTAGCTGACGAGCAGCTGACACACAACCTAGCTGACGAGCAGCTGACACACAACCTAGCTGACGAGCAGCTGACACACAACCTAGCTGACGAGCAGCTGACACACAACCTAGCTGACGAGCAGCTGACGCAACCTAGCTGACGAGCAGCTGACGCAATCTAGCTGACGAGCAGCTGACGCAACCTAGCTGACGAGCAGCTGACACACAACCTAGCTGACGAGCAGCTGACACACAACCTAGCTGACGATTAGCTGACACACAACCTAGCTGACGAGTAGCTGACACACAACCTAGCTGACGAGCAGCTGACGCAACCTAGCTGACGATTAGCTGACGCAATCTAGCTGACGAATAGCTGACGAGTAGCTGACGCAACCTAGCTGACGATTAGCTGACACACATCCTAGCTGACGATAAGCTGATGCAACCTAGCTGACAATTAGCTGACACACAACCTAGCTGACGAGCAGCTGACACACAACCTAGCTGACGAGTAGCTGACACACAACCTAGCTGACGAGTAGCTGACACACAACCTAGCTGACGAGTAGCTGACACACATCCTAGCTGACGAGCAGCTGACACACAACCTAGCTGACGAGTAGCTGACACACATCCTAGCTGACGAGTAGCTGACACACATCCTAGCTGACGAGCAGCTGACACACAACCTAGCTGACGAGTAGCTGACACACATCCTAGCTGACGAGCAGCTGACACACAACCTAGCTGACGAGCAGCTGACGCAACCTAGCTGACGAGTAGCTGACACACAACCTAGCTGACGAGCAGCTGACACACAACCTAGCTGACGAGCAGCTGACACACAACCTAGCTGACGAGCAGCTGACACACAACCTAGCTGACGAGCAGCTGACGCAACCTAGCTGACGATTAGCTGACGCAACCTAGCTGACGAATAGCTGACGCAACCTAACTGACGAATAGCTGACGCAACCTAGCTGACGAATAGCTGACGCAACCTAGCTGACGATTAGCTGACACACAACCTAGCTGACGAGTAGCTGACACACAACCTAGCTGACGATTAGCTGACACACAACCTAGCTGACGAGTAGCTGACACACAACCTAGCTGACGAGCAGCTGACACACAACCTAGCTGACGAGCAGCTGACACACAACCTAGCTGACGAGCAGCTGACACACAACCTAGCTGACGAGCAGCTGACACACAACCTAGCTGACGAGCAGCTGACACACAACCTAGCTGACGAGCAGCTGACGCAACCTAGCTGACGATTAGCTGACGCAACCTAGCTGACGATTAGCTGACGCAACCTAGCTGACGAATAGCTGACGCAACCTAACTGACGAATAGCTGACGCAACCTAGCTGACGAATAGCTGACGCAACCTAGCTGACGATTAGCTGACACACAACCTAGCTGACGATTAGCTGACACACAACCTAGCTGACGAGTAGCTGACACACATCCTAGCTGACAATTAGCTGACACACAACCTAGCTGACGAGCAGCTGACACACAACCTAGCTGACGAGCAGCTGACACACAACCTAGCTGACGAGCAGCTGACACACAACCTAGCTGACGATTAGCTGACACACAACCTAGCTGACGAGCAGCTGACACACAACCTAGCTGACGATTAGCTGACACACATCCTAGCTGACGATTAGCTGACACACAACCTAGCTGACGAGCAGCTGACACACAACCTAGCTGACGAGCAGCTGACACACAACCTAGCTGACGAGCAGCTGACACACAACCTAGCTGACGAGTAGCTGACACACAACCTAGCTGACGAGCAGCTGACACACAACCTAGCTGACGAGCAGCTGACACACAACCTAGCTGACGAGCAGCTGACACACAACCTAGCTGACGAGCAGCTGACACACAACCTAGCTGACGAGCAGCTGACGCAACCTAGCTGACGAGCAGCTGACGCACAACCTAGCTGACGAGCAGCTGACACACAACCTAGCTGACGAGCAGCTGACACACAACCTAGCTGACGAGCAGCTGACACACAACCTAGCTGACGAGCAGCTGACACACAACCTAGCTGACGAGCAGCTGACACACAACCTAGATGACGATTAGCTGACACACAACCTAGCTGACGATTAGCTGACACACAACCTAGCTGACGAGCAGCTGACGCAACCTAGCTGACGAGCAGCTGACACACAACCTAGCTGACGAGCAGCTGACGCAACCTAGCTGACGATTAGCTGACGCAACCTAGCTGACGATTAGCTGACGCAACCTAGCTGACGATTAGCTGACGCAATCTAGCTGACGAATAGCTGACGAGTAGCTGACGCAACCTAGCTGACGATTAGCTGACACACAACCTATCTGACGAGTAGCTGACACACATCCTAGCTGACGTTTAGCTGACACACAACCTTGCTAACGAGTAGCTGACACACATCCTAGCTGACGATTAGCTGACGCAACCTAGCTGACGAGTAGCTGACACACAATCTAGCTGACGAGTAGCTGACACACATCCTAGCTGACAATTAGCTGACACACAACCTAGCTGACGAGCAGCTGACACACAACCTAGCTGACGAGCAGCTGACACACAACCTAGCTGACGAGCAGCTGACGCAACCTAGCTGACGAGCAGCTGACACAACCTAGCTGACGAGCTCAAGGTTACCCACCATTTTATCGGTGATTGGCCGCATTACAATATGCGAATGATAAAGCATCAACCATAACCATGGGCTATCCTGTAATGATACATACACATCATAAGATAGTGGAGCTGATAGAACAGGGAAAACATTTAACTACTGCAAGAACTTTGGAATACATGACCCTACTATCCAGATGTATCCATTAAAAGATGTACTACAGTACATCCAGCTGAAAGAATTCCATTTCGAATTTGAAGGGAAAGTACATGATTGTGTAGCAGAATCTCTAATCTTTACTAAACTGCATCCAGACTTTAATCTCTACCATTGCTAGACAGGGAAGGAGTTGATTTGGAAGAATACTTTGTAGACGGCTCCTGTTATAAAGACTATACGGGAAACCATGCAGGGTGTTCAGTGGTAAGAAAACAAGGAAAATAATTTAGAGGAAAAACTTGAGTATTGTCCTCAACCGTGTTCAGCCCAATTGGCAGGACTTAAGGCATTGACTGTAGCATGTGTGCGAGGGCAAGGAAAGACAGTTAATATCTATACTGATTCAGCATATGCACACAGAGTATGTCACTTGTTTGGAGCTGTTTGGAAACAGAGAGGAGTTAACTTCTCTAGGGTAGGGGGCAGCATTTTCACGTTTGGATGAAAAGCATACCCACATTCAACTGCCAGCTACTCATCCCCAGGAGATAAGATATGCATATTATTAGTATATTTGGATAGAAAACACTCTGAAGTTTCTAAAACTGTTTGAATCATGTCTATAATGAGTATAACAGAACTTATTTAGCAGGCAAAACCCCCAGCACAAACCATTCAGATTTCTTTTTTTTGAGGTCACAGTCTTTTCAATGATTTTCATTGTGAAACCAGATTTCTAAGCGAATTGCTTGCAGTTCCTACGTCTTCCACTAGATGTCAACAGTCCTGAGAAATAGGTTGAGGTTATTCCTTTGTGTAATGAAGAAATACGGCCATCTTGAAGTCGAGTCACTCCAGGTGTCCTGTTTGATTGAAGCGCATGTCCAGAAGGCTAGCTACATTTGATTTTAATCCTGTATTGAACATAGATCATCCCGTCTTCAATTTTATCGATTATTAACGTAAAAAAAATACCTAAAGTTGTATTACAAAAGTAGTTTGACATTTTTTGGCAAAGTTTTACAGGTAACCTTTGAGATATTTTGTTGTCACGTTTGAGCAAGTTGGAACCTGTGTTTTTCTGGATCAAACGCTCCAAAAAAATTGACATTTTGGATATATATATCAACGGAATTAATCGAACAAAAGGACCATTTGTGATGTTTATGGGACATATTGGAGTGCCAACAGAAGCTCGTCAAAGGTAAGGCATGAATTATATTTTTATTTCTGCGTTTTGTGTTGCGCCTGCAGGCTTGAAATATGCTTCTCACTTTGTTTACTATTGTGCTATACTCAGATAATAGCATCGTATGCTTTCGCCGAAAAGCCTATTTAAATTCTGACATGTTGGCTGGATTCACAAGCAGTGTAGCTTTAATTTGATATCTTTCATGTGTGATTTAATGAAATTTTGATTTTATAGTAATTTTCATAGTAATTAATTTGAATATGGCGCTCTGCATTTTCTCTGGCTTTTTGCCAAGTGAGACAGTAGCGTCTTGCCTAAACTCAGATTTTTGGATCTAAATATGAACTCTACCGAACAAAAAATAAATGTATTGTGTAACATGAAGTCCTATGAGTGTCATCTGATGAAGATCATCAAAGGTTAGTGATTCATTTTATCTCCATTTCTGCTTTTTTTACTGCTCTCTTTAGCTGGAAAAATGGCTGTCTTTTTCTGTGACTTGGCTCATACCTAACATAATCGTTTGGTGTGCTTTCGTCGTAAAACCTTTTTGAAATCTGTAATGGCTGTCAATGTCGTTCTCCTCCTCAGACGAGGAGGAGCATGGATCGGACCAAGATGCGGAGTAGTAGGAATTCATGTTTTAATGGCAAACCAACAAACACTACAAATGAACAAAACAACAAACGTGACTAACCTGCAACAGTCCTGTGTGGCCCAAACGCTGACACAGGAACAAACACCCACAAAACACAAGTGAAACCCAGGCTGCCTTAGTATGACTCTCAATCAGAGACAAACGATACACACCTGTCTCTGATTGAGAATCATACCAGGCCGAACACAAAACCCCACATAGAAATAGAAACCTAGACCAACCCACCCAATTCACGCCCTGACCAACTAAAACAAATACATAACAAAGGAAAACAGGTCAGGAACGTGACAGAACCCCCCCTTAAGGTGCGAACTCCGGGCGCACCAGCACAAAGTCTAGGGGAGGGTCTGGGTGGGCGTCTGTCCACGGTGGCGGCTCTGGCGCTGGTCGTGGTCCCCACCCCACCATAGTCAACCCCCGCTTCCGTGGCCTCCTCCCAATATTCACCCTCCATGTCAATCCCGCTATTCCAAAAGGCAGTAACAGACTGAGGGGTAGCAGTTGACTGAGGGGCAGCACCAGGATAAGGGGCAGCACCAGGATAAGGGGCAGCACCAGGATGAGTGGCAGCTCCGGACTGAGTGGCAGCTCCGGACTGAGTGGCAGCTCCGGACTGAGTGGCAGCTCCGGACTGAGTGGCAGCTCATGACTGAGTGGCAGCTCATGACTGTAGGGCAGCTCATGACTGTAGGGCAGCTCATGACTGTAGGGCAGCTCATGACTGAGTGGCAGCTCCGGACTGAGTGGCAGCTCCGGACTGAGTGGCAGCTCCGGACTGAGTGGCAGCTCATGACTGTAGGGCAGCTCATGACTGTAGGGCAGCTCATGACTGGAGGGCAGCTCATGACTGGAGGGCAGCTCATGACTGGAGGGCAGCTCATGACTGGAGGGCAGCTCATGACTGGAGGGCAGCTCATGACTGGAGGGCAGCTCATGACTGTAGGGCAGCTCATGACTGGAGGGCAGCTCATGACTGAAGGGCAGCTCATGACTGAAGGGCAGTTCTGGCAGCTCCTGACTGGCTGGCGGATCTGGCAGCTCCTGACTGGCTGGCGTCTCTGGCAGCTCCTGACTGGCTGGCGTCTCTGGCAGCTCCTGACTGGCTGGCGTCTCTGGCAGCTCCTGACTGGCTGGCGTCTCTGGCAGCTCCTGACTGGCTGGCGTCTCTGGCAGCTCCTGACTGGCTGGCGTCTCTGGCAGCTCCTGACTGACGGACGGCTCTAGCGGCTCCTGACTGACGGACGGCTCTAATGGCTCGGGACAGACGGGCGGCTCTGAAGGCTCGTGGCAGACGGATGGCTCAGATGGCGCTGGGCAGACGGATGGCTCAGATGGCGCTGGGCAGACGGTTGGCTCAGACGGCGCTGGGCAGACGGTTGGCTCAGACGGCGCTGGGCAGACGGATGGCTCAGACGGCGCTGGGCAGACGGATGGCTCAGACGGCGCTGGGCAGACGGATGGCTCAGACGGCGCTGGGCAGACGGATGGCTCAGATGGTGCTGGGCAGGCAGGCAGTTCAGACGGCGCTGGACAGACGACCAGTGCAGGCGGCGTTGGGCAGACGGCCGACTCTGACCTGCTGAGGCGCACAGTAGGCCTGGTGCGTGGTACCGGAACTGGAGGCACTGAGCTGGAGACACGCACCATAGGGAGAGTGCGTGGAGGAGGAACAGGGCTCTGGAAACGCACTGGAAGCCTGGTGCGTGGAGTAGGCACTGGTGGTACTGAGCTGGGGTGGGAAGGTGGCGCCGGATATGCCGGACCGTGAAGGAGGACACGCGCTCTTGAGCACCAAGCCTCCCCAACCTTACCAGGTTGAGTGGTCCCCGTAGCCCTGCCAGTGCGGCGAGGTGGAATAGCCCGCACTGGGCTATGCAGGCGAACCGGGGACACCACCTGTAAGGCTGGTGCCATGTACGCCGGCCCGAGGAGACGTACTGGAGGCCAGATACGTTGGGCCGGCTTCATGACATCCGGCTCGATGCCCAACCTAGCCCTCCCAGTGCGGCAAGGTGGAATAGCCCGCACTGGGCTAAGCACGCGTACTGGGGACACCGTGCGCTTCACCGCATAACACGGTGTCTGACCAGTACGACGCCCTCTCACTCCACGGTAAGCCCGGGGAGTTGGCTCAGGTAACCAACCCGGCTTCGCCACACTCCCCTTTAGCCCCCCCCAATAAATTTTTGGGTGAGCCTCTCGGGCTTCCAGCCGCTCTGCCTTGCCTTAGCCTCATACAAGCTCTCCTGGGCTGTGGCTGCCTCCTTCTCCTCCCGAGAGCGGCAATTCTCTCCCACCTTAGCCCAGGGTCCTTCTCCGTTGAATATTTGCTCCCATGTCCATTCCTCTTTTCTCCATTGCTTTTGTTCTTGCCGTCCTTTTCCAATCCGCTTGGTCCTGGTTTGGTGGGTGTTTCTGTAATGGCTGTCAATGTCGTTCTCCTCCTCAGACGAGGAGGAGCATGGATCGGACCAAGATGCGGAGTAGTAGGAATTCATGTTTTAATGGCAAACCAACAAACACTACAAATTAACAAAACAACAAACGTGACTAACCTGCAACAGTCCTGTGTGGCCCAAACGCTGACACAGGAACAAACACCCACAAAACACAAGTGAAACCCAGGCTGCCTTAGTATGACTCTCAATCAGAGACAAACGATACACACCTGTCTCTGATTGAGAATCATACCAGGCCGAACACAAAACCCCACATAGAAATAGAAACCTAGACCAACCCACCCAATTCACGCCCTGACCAACTAAAACAAATACATAACAAAGGAAAACAGGTCAGGAACGTGACAAAATCGGACACTTTGGCTGGATTTACAACAAGTGTAGCTTTAAAATGGTGTAAAATACTTGTATGTTTGAGGAATTTAAATTATGGGATTTCTGTTGTTTTGAATTTGGCGCCCTGCAGTTTCACTGGCTGTTGACGAGGTGGGACGCTACCGTCCCACATATCCTAGAGAAGTTAAGAAAAGTGATGGTACACCCATACAACATCATGCACAAATTGCTAAGTTAATGACGGCATTGATGTATCCCAAAAAAATTGCGATAATAAAATGTCAAGCACATAAAAAAGTAAATGATTTTGTTGTTCGGGGAAACAATGCAGAGGTGAAACAGCAAAAAAGGCATCTAACTGCATTGTTCCAATATTAACAGCCCCTATGATTAGTCTTGTATCTTATCCTGATGATATAATTCATATCCAAGCTCGAGCCGGGAACAGTGAACAATCCATGTGGGAAAAAAAGGGGGGCCTCCACAGACAGGAAAGGACTATGGAGATCCTATGATGGAACCATAGTAGCGCCCACTACTTTGCTGAGTTTGCTTATTAATGATGCCCATGGTCATGACCATTGTGCAAGGGGGGAGGTAATAAGGAAAATGTAAAAACAAGGATACTGGTCACCACAGCTGCAGGCTGTAGATGAGGCATTCATGAGATGTGAAATACAGTGGGGAGAACAAGTATTTGATACACTGCCGATTTTGCAGGTTTTCCTACTTACAAAGCATGTAGAGGTCTGTAATTTTTATCATAGGTACACTTCAACTGTGAGAGACGGAATCTAAAACAAAAATCTAGAAAATCACATTGTATGATTTTTAAGTAATTCATTTGCATGTTATTGCATGACATAAGTATTTGATCACCTACCAACCAGTAAGAATTCCAGCTCTCACAGACATGTTACTTTTTCTTTAAGAAGCCCTCATGTTCTCCACTCATCACCTGTATTAACTGCACCTGTTTGAACTCGTTACCTGTATAAAAGACACCTGTCCACACACTCAAACAGACTCCAACCTCTCCACAATGGCCAAGACCAGAGAGCTGTGTAAGGACATCAGGGATACAATTGTAGACCTGCACAAGGCTGGGATGGGCTGGGATGGACAATAGGCAAGCAGCTTGGTGAGAAGGCAACAACTGTTGGCGCAATTATTAGAAAATGGAAGAAGTTCAAGATGACGGTCAATCACCCTCGGTCTGGGGCTCCATGCAAGATCTCACCTCATGGGGCATCAATGATCATGAGGAAGGTGAGGGATCAGCCCAGAACTACACGGCAGGACCTGGTCAATGACCTGAAGAGAGCTGGGACCACAGTCTCAAAGAAAACCATTAGTAACACACTACGCCGTCATGGTTTAAAATCCTGCAGCGCACGCAAGGTCCCCCTGCTCAAGCCAGCGCATGTCCAGGCCCGTCTGAAGTTTGCCAATGACCATCTGGATGATCCAGAGGAGGAATGGGAGAAGGTCATGTGGTCTGATGAGACAAAAATAGAGCCTTTTGGTCTAAACTCCACTCGCCGTGTTTGGAGGAAGAAGAAGGATGAGTACAACCCCAACAACACCATCCCAACCGTGAAGCATGGAGGTGGAAACATCATTCTTTGGGGATGCTTTTCTGCAAAGGGGACAGGACGACTGCACCGTATTGAGGGGAGGATGGATGGGGCCATGTATCGCGAGATCTTGGCCAACAACCTCCTTCCCTCAGTAAGAGCATTGAAGATGGGTCGTGGCTGGGTCTTCCAGCATGACAACGACCCGAAACACACAGCCAGGGCAACTAAGGAGTGGCTCCATAAGAAGCATCTCAAGGTCCTGGAGTGGCCTAGCCAGTCTCCAGACCTGAACCCTATAGAAAATCTTTGGAGGGAGCTGAAAGTCCGTATTGCCCAGTGACAGCCCCGAAACCTGAAGGATCTGGAGAAGGTCTGTATGGAGGAGTGGGCCAAAATCCCCGCTGCAGTGTGTGCAAACCTGGTCAAGAACTACAGGAAACGTATGATCTCTGTAATTGCAAACAAAGGTTTCTGTACCAAATATTAAGTTCTGCTTTTCTGATGTATCAAATACTTATGTCATGCAATAAAATGCAAATGCATTACTTAACAATGTGATTTTCTGGATTTTTGTTTTAGATTCCGTCTCTCACAGTTGAAGTGTACCTATGATAAAAAATTACAGACCTCTACATGCTTTGTAAGTAGGAAAACCTGCAAAATCGGCAGTGTGTAAAATACTTGTTCTCCCCACTGTATGTGCGCAAAATAACATACGTAAAGAGATAACTACACCTATAGGCCACATACCGGTCCCAGAAGGACCATTTCAACACATTGTAATGGACTATGTGGATATGATAAAACCAGTACGTGGCAAGAGGTACATGCTAGTTATTATAGACAGATTTAGCTGGATAGAAGCAATACCATCTGCAGATCAGGGAGCAGGACAAGTGATAAAGTTCTTGACCAGAGAAGTAATACCAAGTTTTGGGATACCAACAGAAATCAGCTCAGATAATGGATCAGCATTTGTGTGAAAAATAGTAAAACTGGTGACACAACAGCTAAGAATGAAGCAAAGGCTGGGATGTGTTTATCATCCCCAGTTGCAAGGGATGGTTGAAAGGGCAAATGGAACCCTCAAGGATTAGATAAATAAAATCTGTGCAACTTCAGGGCTTAATTGGGTAGATGCATTACCGCTTGCTTTAATGAGTTGTCACATGGAAACTAACAGAAGCATGCGCCTAACCATGAAATGCTTACGGGTCGACCCATGCCCGTGCAAACTCTAGGAGGGCCCTACAAAGGTCCCTCATTAGAATAATTGCAAACAGAGTTAAAAGAATATGTGAAACAATTGAGATACATTAAGCTATTTATCTCCAGGAAAAGAAGCAGGTTCCTGAACCAGGACCGGAGGGTCCCTGTCCGGTGATACCAGGAGATCTGGTCTACATCCGAGTGTTCCGGAGGAAGTGGAACCAGCCAAGGAGGGTTCCTACGAGGTGGTCCTAGCAACACCAACAGCCATCCAAGTGAAAGGAAGCAACACGTGGTACCATCTAAACCACTGCACTAGAGTCCCGGAGGGGAGAAGGGGGCAACCACCGAGCCATGAGGACGCAGAGGATGCTGATACACAAGGCGGGTGTCCGGAGGGAAGGGGAGCAGAGGATGTTGGTGCGCCAGACAGGAGTCAGGAGGAAGCAGAGGGAGAAGCAAACCAAGGAGCAGCAACCAACAGCCAGCAGATATTCTCGCCTGGAGGACCAGAGAGTCCAGGGATGGGGAGGAGTGACATGCCTGTTACTCCTGACGATATACCTACTCTAGCAGATACCCCTGACGGAAGCCCTTTCCAATGGAATGAAGAAATACCACCAGGAGAAGGGGAAGGAGATTTCCCCACCATCGACTCAGTCCTCAAATGGTCTCCTGAGCAGACAATGGAAACCAGAACAACTGAAGAGTGGTGAAATGGCCTTGACAGCAACAGCAGCAAACCTAGGAAATATGGTAACAGACCCACCTAGACCCATAAAGTATGCCAAAAGTAGGGTAGGAAAACAAGTTTATACTAAATCTCCTTTAGAAACAAATTTGATTAGCATCCACATTCCATTCCAAACAATAACGGAAGCAGAAGTTCCTCTCAATTAGGAGAACCAGACCTCTACCAGATAGCACTCTGTGGATGGACTCATCATCAGATAAGGGGAGAAGCCATCTGGGACTCAAAAGGATGTAAACTAAGAATAAACAAAGGAGAAGCTAATTGGCTGATTACCATGGAAAAGCGTGACCAAAAGGAAGGTGAAGAATATTTCATAGAAATAGTTAGCACTAAATGGTCTGAATGGAATAGTGTGACTATCATCCAGATTGACCCCACTCAAGAGCCTCTGACAAGACAGAGAAGGGATATGACTGCAGGAAAAACAGCAGCAGTAACAACCCAGCTACCATCCACTGCCATTACAAGAAAGCCAGAAACATCAGAATCAGTTGGGTTCCTCTAAAACATTTGGAACCTTCTAGCCAATCCCAGTAGTAGTCGTAGTAGAAAAGGAGACTGTAACCCCAATTGGTGATTCAACCCCAGAACTATACAAGGATAAATCTTTGAAGAAAGTAGCAAAAAATGAATGGTATGAATGGGCTCAATATACAGCGTCTAAATTAAGACTGAAAAATTGTTTACAAACTAGCCGACCGGCAGCCGACGCAACCTAGCCGACCGGCAGCCGACGCAACCTAGCCTAAAGTAACTTCTCACCGTCATAAGTTTTGCTAGCTGGCCAATCAGATAGCCAACCCATAGTTGTGTAATTCAAAACAAAGCCTTATATTCACCTATCTTTCTATCTATGAGGAAGGAGACGTTGGTTAGCATGCTAATAGCTAACAATCAGCTAGCTTCCTAAACAGTTAGCATTACTAGTGTCAGATAGCCAACATGACAAAAAAGTTAGTATCTAGCAATCAGTTAGCTACCTAAACATTTAGCAATACTAGAAGCTAACAATCAGCTAGCTTCCAAAACACTTAGCAATGCAAGGCAGCCAACATGACAAAACAAGCTAGTAGCTAGCAATCAGCAATGATTTAGCTAACAATGTGTTATCCTCTGGGATTTTTTAAACTGTACCAACTATTTACCAAAAAATCTATCAATCAATGAATAGATGTTTCCCATTAAAAAAAGTAGCATTGGACAGATACCTTAACATACACAGCTCTAAACTCTTGTCCAGAGGTAGATTATAATATATTACCTCCTTGTCTCTCTCCAGCTGCAGGCCCTGCTCCAACAGCCCAGACTCAAACTCCTCCCTCATCATAGCTTTCTCTTCCTCACTCAGGTGAGACTCCTCCCCCTCTGGCAGCCCTGCCTCCAGCTCAGGCTGTGTATCTCGTCTCAGCATGCTGGGTAGCGGAAGGCTCCCATTGGATGCTTGAGAGGTGAGGGAGAGACGATGCAGGGAGATCCTTCTCTTCTTATAGTGATAGCACAGAATATAGTCCACCTTCCTCTGGCCGTCTGCAAAGAATGTCCCTTTACCAAGCTCTATGGTGGGCTCCTACACGCACACACACATACACAAAACCAAATGAGGTTTTCTTGGGCTAGGGTTAGGGTTGAGAGGGGAGTGTTAAGGTGGCAAGACAGAGTACTGATAGCCTGGTCCCAGATCTGGTTCTGCTCTCTTGCCAACTCAAAACATGTTTGGTATGACAATTATATACAGAGTTGGACAAAACAGAGATGCTAGTTCTCGGTCCCAAGAAACAAAGAGATCCTCTGTTGAATCTGACAATTAATCTTGATGGTTGTACAGTCGTCTCAAATAAAACTGTGAAGGACCTCGGCGTTACTCTGGACCCTGATCTCTCTTTTGACGAACATATCAAGACTGTTTCAAGGACAGCTTTTTACCATCTACGTAACATTGCAAAAATGATGCAGAAAATTAATCCATGCTTTTGTCACTTCTAGGTTAGACTACAGCAATGCTCTACTTTCCGGCTACCCGGATAAAGCACTAAATAAACTTCAGTTAAACACGGCTGCTAAACACAGCTGCTAAACACGGCTGCTAGAATCTTGACAAGAACCAAAACTGATCACATTACTCCAGTGCTAGCCTCTCTCTACACTGGCTTCCTGTTAAGGCAAGGGCTGATTTCAAGGTTTTACTGCTAACCTACAAAGCATTACATGCACTTGCTCCCACCTCTCTTTCCGATTTGGTCCTGCCGTACATACCTACACGTACGCTACGGTCACAAGACGCAGGCCTCCTTACTGTCCCTAGAATTTCTAAGCAAACAGCTGGAGGCAGGGCTTTCTCCTATAGAGCTCCATTTTTATGGAATGGTCTGCCTACCCATGTGAGAGACGCAGACTCGGTCTCAACCTTTAAGTCTTTATTGAAGACTCATCTCTTCAGTAGGTCCTATGATTGAGTGTAGTCTGGCCCAGGAGTGTGAAGGTGAACGGAAAGGCACTGGCACAACGAACCGCCCTTGCTGTCTCTGCCTTGCCGGTTCCCCTCTTTCCACTGGGATTCTCTGCCTCTAACCCTATTACAGGGGCTGAGTCACTGGCTTACTGGTGCTCTTCCATGCTGTCCCTGGGAGAGTTGCGTCACTTGAGTGGGTTGAGTCATTGACGTGATCTTCCTGACTGGGTTGGCACCCCCCCTTGGGTTGTGCCGTGGCGGAGATCTTTGTGGTCTATACTCGGCCTTGTCTCAGGACGGTAATTTGGTGGTTAAAGATATCCCTCTAGTGGTGTGGTGGCTGTGCTTTGGCAAAGTGGGTGGGGTTATATCCTTCCTGTTTGGCCCTGTCCGGGGGTATCATCGGATGGGGCCACAGTGTCTCCTGACCCCTCCTGTCTCAGCCTCCAGTATTTATGCTGCAGTAGTTTATGTGTCGGGGGGCTAGGGCCAATCTGTTATATCTGGAGTATTTCTCCTGTCTTATCCGGTGTCCTGTGTGAATTTAAGTATGCTCTCTCTAACTCTATCTTTCTTTCTTTCTTTCTCTCTCGGAGGACCTGAGCCCTAGGACCATGCCTCAGGACTACCTGGCCTGATGACTCCTTGCTGTCCCCAGTCCACCTGGCCGTACTGCTGCTCCAGTTTCAACTGTTCTGCCTGCGGCTATGGAATCCTGACCTGTTCACCGGACGTCCTACCTGTCCCAGACCTGCTGTTTTAAACTCTCTAGAGACAGGAGGAGTGGTAGAGATACTCTGAATGATCGGCTATGAAAAGCCAACTGACATTTACTCCTGAGGTGCTGACCTGTTGCACCCTCGACATCCACTGTGATTATTATTATTTGACCATGCTGGTCATTTATGAACATTTGAACATCTTGGCCACGTTCTGTTATAATCTCCACCCGGCACAGCCAGAAGAGGACTGGCCACCCCTCATAGCCTGGTTCCTCTCTAGGTTTCTTCCTAGGTTCTGGCCTTTCTAAGGAGTTTTTCCTGCTTCTACACCTGCATTGCTTGCTGTTTGGGGTTTTAGGCTGGGTTTCTGTACAGCACTTTGAGATATCAGCTGATGTAAGAAGGGCTTTATAAATACATTTGATTAGAGTTGTCAAGAGAGCAGAGAACCAGATCTGGGACCAGACTAGAGAGTAGAACCAGATCTGGAACCAGACTAGAGAGTAGAACCGGATCTGGGACCAGACTAGAGAGTAGAACCAGATCTGGGACCAGACTAGAGAGTAGAACCAGACTAGAGAGTAGAACCAGATCTGGAACCAGACTATAGAGTAGAACCAGATCTGGAACCAGACTAGAGAGTAGAACCAGATCTGGAACCAGACTAGAGAGTAGAACCAGATCTGGAACCAGACTAGAGAGTAGAACCAGATCTGGAACCAGACTAGAGAGTAGAATTAGATCTGGAACCAGACTTTGAAAATACATAAAAGATAAAAGATAACAGTACACCTGTTTCAATAATAGCTGAAAGATAACAGTACAGACTATCACTAAGGCTGTGTCTGAAAAAGTTATCAGACATCAAATCCTTGTATCCTCTGTCCTGATTTCCTCCAATTCCTCACCTCCCTCTCAATGCACATTTGAGGAGAGGATCCAAGGTCCCTCCAATGAACCTCCTCTTCCAATTAGCTTTGAGAAGGAGGTGAGGAAACAAGGACGGAGGAAACAAGTAATGGTTAGTAATATCTTCAGTAAAGCAGATGCCTAGTATTTAGTAAAACAGCAATTGAGTCTTTCCAAATTGAAGACACATGTCAAGGGTTAGGGGTCAGGGGTTAGAGGTCAGGGACTAGAGGTTAAAGGTCAGGAGTTAGGGATTAAAGATTGTACCGTGGTAGGCTGCTTCGCGCTGCCCGGGGGATTTCCATTATCCAATCCCATCTCAGAGAGCGAGCAAGCCAATGAGCGAAGCTTCTCAGACTGGACAGATGACTCACCCATCGCCGTGGCAACACGCATACGCTCCGTGCCGTTCCACGCTTCTGTCAGGGTGACACACACACAAACAGTTGACTGTCTAGCCAATATCTGAACTGTTGTTTTTGTTATCCATCCCTGTGTCTCAGTTGGGACCGGAACCCTGCTCTCCAATGTATTTACCATTAGGCCAAGTGGAGAAACCAATGTATTTACCATTAGGCCAAGTGAACAAACCAATGTATTTATCATTCGGCCAAGTGGAGAAACCAATGTATTTACCATTAGGCCAAGTGGAGAAACCAATGTATTTACCATTAGGCCAAGTGGAGAAACCAACGTACAGTATTTACAATTAGGCCAAATGGAGAAACCAATGTATTTATCATTAGGCCAAGTGGTGAAACCAACGTATTTATCATTAGGCCAAGTGGAGAAAACCAACGTGCAGTGTTTACCATTAGGCCAAATGGAGAAACCAATGTATTTACCATTAGGCCAAGTGGAGAAACCAATGTATTTATCATTCGGCCAAGTGGAGAAACCAATGTATTTACCATTAGGCCAAGTGGAGAAACCAATGTATTTACCATTAGGCCAAGTGGAGAAACCAATGTATTTATCATTAGGCCAAGTGGTGAAACCAACGTATTTATCATTAGGCCAAGTGGAGAAAACCAACGTGCAGTGTTTACCATTAGGCCAAATGGAGAAACCAATGTATTTACCATTAGGCCAAGTGGAGAAACCAATGTATTTATCATTCGGCCAAGTGGAGAAACCAATGTATTTATCATTAGGCCAAGTGGAGAAACCAACGTACAGTATTTACAATTAGGCCAAATGGAGAAACCAATGTATTTATCATTAGGCCAAGTTGAGAAACCAACGTATTTATCATTAGGCCAAGTGGAGAAACCAACGTACAGTATTTAACATTAGGCCAAGTGGAGAAACCAATGTATTTATCATTAGGCCAAATGGAGAAACCAATGTATTTAACATTAGGCCAAGTGGAGAAACCAATGTATTTATCATTAGGCCAAGTGAAGAAACCAATGTATTTACCATTAGGCCAAGTGGAGAAACCAATGTATTTACCATTAGGCCAAGTGGAGAAACCAACGTACAGTATTTACCATTAGGCCAAGTGGAGAAACCAATTTATTTACCATTAGGCCAAGTGAAGAAACCAATGTATTTACCATTAGGCCAAGTGGAGAAACCAATGTATTTACCATTAGGCCAAGTGTAGAAACCAATGTATTTATCATTAGGCCAAGTAGAGAAAACAATGTATTTATCATTAGGCCAGGTGTAGAAACCAATGTATTTATCATTAGGCCAAGTGGAGAAACCAATGTATTTACCATTAGGCCAAGTGGAGAAACCAATGTATTTACCATTAGGCCAAGTGGAGAAACCAATGTATTTATCATTAGGCCAAGTAGAGAAACCAATGTATTTATCATTAGGCCAAGTGGAGAAACCAATGTATTTACCATTAGGCCAAGTGGAGAAACCAATGTATTTATCATTAGGCCAAGTGGAGAAACCAATGTATTTATTATTAGGCCAAGTGGAGAAACCAATGTATTTACCATTAGGCCAAGTGGAGAAACCAATGTATTTATCATTAGGCCAAATGGAGAAACCAACGTACAGTATTTATCATTAGGCCAAGTGGAGAAACCAATGTATTTACCATTAGGCCAAGTGGAGAAACCAATGTATTTACCATTAGGCCAAGTGGAGAAACCAACGTACAGTGTTTATCATTAGGCCAAGTGGAGAAACCAATGTATTTACCATTAGGCCAAGTGGAGAAACCAACGTACAGTGTTTATCATTAGGCCAAGTGGAGAAACCAATGTATTTACCGTTAGGCCAAGTGGAGAAACCAATGTATTTATCATTAGGCCAAGTGGGGAAAACCAATGTATTTACCATTAGGCCAAGTGGAGAAACCAATGTATTTACCATTAGGCCAAGTGGAGAAACCAATGTATTTATCATTAGGCCAAGTGGAGAAAACCAATGTGTTTATCATTAGGCCAAGTGGAGAAACCAATGTATTTATCATTAGGCCAAGTAGAGAAACCAATGTATTTATCATTAGGCCAAGTGGAGAAACCAATGTATTTACCATTAGGCAAAGTGTAGAAACCAATGTATTTATCATTAGGCCAAGTGGAGAAACCAATGTATTTATCATTAGGCCAAGTTGAGAAACCAATGTATTTACCATTAGCCCAAGTGTAGAAACCAATGTATTTATCATTAGGCCAAGAGAAGAAACCAATGTATTTACCATTAGGCCAAGTGGAGAAACCAACGTACAGTATTTACCATTAGGCCAAGTGGAGAAACCAATGTATTTATCATTAGGCCAAGTGGAGAAACCAATGTATTTATCATTAGGCCAAGTGGAGAAACCAATGTATTTATCATTAGGCCAAGTGGAGAAACCAATGTATTTACCATTAGGCCAAGTGGGGAAACCAATGTATTTATCATTAGGCCAAGTGGAGAAACCAATGTATTTATCATTAGGCCAAGTGGAGAAACCAATGTATTTATTATTAGGCCAAGTGGAGAAACCAATGTATTTATCATTAGGCCAAGTGGAGAAACCAATGTATTTATCATTAGGCCAAGTGGAGAAACCAATGTATTTATCATTAGGCCAAGTGGAGAAACCAATGTATTTATCATTAGGCCAAGTGGAGAAACCAATGTATTTATCATTAGGCCAAGTGGAGAAACCAATGTATTTATCATTAGGCCAAGTGGAGAAACCAATGTATTTATCATTAGGCCAAGTGGAGAAACCAATGTATTTAACATTAGGCCAAGTAGAGAAACCAATGTATTTATCATTAGGCCAAATGGAGAAACCAACGTACAGTATTTACCATTAGGCCAAGTGAAAATTGCGTCTTGGGAGAAAGGTGACACTGGGTGTTTCTCAAAATGCATTCTACCTAAATTGGAGCATTGAACGGTTGCAGTATCAGTCCAATTCAAAGTATGTAAAACGGAGAATGGAGGCAAATTTTCAGATGCATACTTGGTTTGTACACATTTCAAAGCATGCATTGCCGCAAGCTTCAACTGAAATATTCACAGGATTGTTTACATAATGTGATCAACCACACAAAAAAAACTAATAATTTATTGGAAACAATCGCAGCTGGTTTTGTGCTGAAGTGAGACAATGTGAACTCTGAGAATGTTGTCCATCCACATATCATATGTTGCCTGACTGCAATAGTTTATCATCATATATTAATAAATACATACAGTGTTCATTTTGGGATGTTTAACTGCCTAGAATACCAATTGTGGTGTCGTAGATCTAGCTGACCAGGAATTGGAAGCTAGCTTGCTAATGTAAGAATTTGTAGCTAACGTTGGCCATCTACATAAACATTAGTTTTAAGGTAGCTGGCTAGATAGATTATTCTGATTCACATATACAGTTGAATTCAGAAGTTTACATACACCTTAGCCAAATACATTTAAATTCAGTATTTCACAATTTCTGACATTTATCCAAGTAAAAATGCCCTGTTTTAGGTCAGTTAGGATTACCACTTTATTTTAAGAATGTGAAATGTCAGAATAATACTAGAGCGAATTATTTATTTCATATTTTAATTCTTTCATCACATTCCCAGTGGGTCAGAAGTGTACATACACTCAATTAGTATTTGGTAGCACTTCCTGACTGATGTCTTGAGATGTTGCTTCAATATATCCACATAATTTTCCATCCTCATGATTAACGTGTCTCCTTCCTGAGCGGTGTGACGGCTGCGTGGTCCTATAGTGTTAATTATTGCGTACTATTGTTTGTACAGATGAACATGGTACCTTCAGGCGTTTGCAAATTGCTCCCAGGGATGAACCAGACTTGTGGAGGTCTACAATTTTTTTTGTGAGGTCTTGGCTGATTTCTTTTGATTTTCCCATGATGTCAAGCAAATAGGCACTGAGTTTGAAGGTAGGCCTTGAAAAACATTCACAGGTACACCTCCTATTGACTTAGTGTCTGTAAACTTCTGACCAACTGGAATTGTGATACAGTGAATTATAAGTGAAATAATCTGTCTGTAAACAATTGTTGGAAAAATGACTTGTGTCATACACAAAGTAGAAGTCCTAACCGACATGCCAAAACTATAGTTTGTCAACAAGACATTTTTGGAGTGGTTGAAAAATGAGTTTTAATGACTCCAACCTAAGTGTATGTAGACTCCCAACTTCAACTGTAGCTAGTTGACAAATTATGAAATAAAACACTATTTACACTCGTGTAAATATCTTGTTTGTGTAAATACCTAGGCAGCAGCTAATGGGGATCCATAATAAAAACAAATACCCAACAGGAAACCAGCTCTAACTCTAACCACCCAACAGGAAACCAGCTCTAACTTTATCAACCAACAAGAAACCAGCCAGCTCTAACTTTATCTACCAACAAGGAACCAGCCAGCTCTAATTCTATCCACCAACAAGGAACCAGCCAGCTCTAACTCTTTCCACCAACAAGGAACCAGCCAGCTCTATTTCTATCCACCAACAAGGAACCAGCCAGCTCTAATTCTATCCACCATTAAGGAACCAGCCAGCTCTAATTCTATCCACCAACAAGGAACCAGCCAGCTCTAATTCTATCCACCAACAAGGAACCAGCCAGCTCTAATTCTATCCACCAACAAGGAACCAGCCAGCTCTAATTCTATCCACCAACAAGGAACCAGCCAGCTCTAATTCTATCCACCAACAAGGAACCAGCCAGCTCTAATTCTATCCACCAACAAGGAACCAGCCAGCTCTAATTCTATCCACCAACAAGGAACCAGCCAGCTCTAATTCTATCCACCAACAAGGAACCAGCCAGCTCTAACTCTATCTACCAACAAGAAACCAGCCAGCTCTAACTCTATCTACCAACAAGGAACCAGCCAGCTCTAACTCTATCCACCCAACAAGAAACCAGCCAGCTCTAACTCTATCCACCCAACAAGAAACCAGCCAGCTCTAACTCTATCCACCAACAAGAAACCAGCCAGCTCTAACTCTATCCACCAACAAGAAACCAGCCAGCACTAACTCTATCTACCAACAAGAAACCAGCCAACTCTAATTCTATCCACCAACAAGAAACCAGTCATCACTAACTCTATCCACCAACAAGAAACCAGCCAGCTCTAACTCTGTCCACCAACAAGGAACCAGCCAGCTCTAATTCTATCCACCAACAAGGAACCAGCCAGCTCTAATTCTATCCACTCAACAGGAAACCAACTCTCACTCTACCCACCCAACAGATAACCAGCTCTAACTTTATCCATTCAACAGGTAACCAGTTCGAAACTAACTAATTCAAACCACCCAACAGGAAACCATATTAAGTAGCCCGTGAGCCTCCTGTTCTTTCAACCAATCGATTGGTTAAAATGTTTAAACGTATATTTTTCCATATCTTGACACATCCTATGTGTTTTAATCGAATCAACTATATTCACTGAGCTATATTTTATATTTGAGATTCTTAAAAAGTAGCCACCCTTTGCCGGCCACACAAGGATTTCAATGGCAGAAAAATCCCTGAAGAGCGTCTGTTAAATGACTAAAATGTCAAATGCAAAATGAATTGAACCCAGTCAGGATGTAGAACTCACTAACCTGTGTGGATCATCATCCTCCAGACAGGATGTAGAACCCACTAACCTGTGTGGATCATCATCCTCCAGACAGTCAGGATGTAGAACCCACTAACCTGTGTGGATCATCATCCTTCAGACAGGATGTAAAACCCACTAACTGTGTGGATCATCATCCTCCAGACAGGATGTAGAACCCACTAACCTGTGTGGATCATCATCCTTCAGACAGGATGTAGAACCCACTAACCTGTGTGGATCATCATCCTCCAGTCAGGATGTAGAACCCACTAACCTGTGTGGATCATCATCCTCCAGACAGGATGTAGAACCCACTAACCTGTGTGATCATCATCCTCCAGTCAGATGTAGAACCCACTAACCTGTGTGGATCATCCTCCAGACAGTCAGGATGTAAACCCACTAACCTGTGGTGTAATCATCCTTCAGACAGGATGTAGAACCCACTAACCTGTGTGGATCATCATCCTCCAGACAGTCAGGATGTAGAACCCACTAACCTGTGTGGATCATCATCCTCCAGACAGTCAGGATGTAGAACTCACTAACCTGTGTGGATCATCATCCTCCAGACAGGATGTAGAACCCACTAACCTGTGTGGATCATCATCCTCCAGACAGTCAGGATGTAGAACTCACTAACCTGTGTGGATCATCATCCTTCAGACTGGATGTAGAACCCACTAACCTGTGTGGATCATCATCCTCCAGACAGTCAGGATGTAGAACCCACTAACCTGTGTGGATCATCATCCTTTAGACAGTCAGGATGTAGAACCCACTAACCTGTGTGGATCATCATCCTCCAGACATACAGTATGTAGAACCCACTAACCTGTGTGGATCATCATCCTCCAGACAGACAGGATGTAGAACCCACTAACCTGTGTGGATCATCATCCTCCAGACAGTCAGGATGTAAACCCACTAACCTGTGTGGATCATCATCCTCCAGACAGGATGTAGAACCCACTAACCTGTGTGGATCATCATCCTCCAGACAGGATGTAGAACCCACTAACCTGTGTGGATCATCATCCTCCAGACAGGATGTAGAACCCACTAACCTGTGTGGATCATCATCCTCCAGACAGACAGGATGTAAAAACCACTAACCTGTGTGGATCATCATCCTCCAGACAGACAGGATGTAGAACCCACTAACCTGTGTGGATCATCATCCTCCAGACAGTCAGGTGTAGAACCCACTAACCTGTGTGGATCATCATCCTCCAGACAGTCAGGATGTAGAACCCACTAACCTGTGTGGATCATCATCCTCCAGACAGTCAGGATGTAGAACCCACTAACCTGTGTGGATCATCATCCTTCAGTCAGGATGTAGAACCCACTAACCTGTGTGGATCATCATCCTCCAGACAGTCAGGATGTAGAACCCACTAACCTGTGTGGATCATCATCCTTCAGACAGACAGGATGTAGAACCCACTAACCTGTGTGGATCATCATCCTTCAGACAGGATGTAGAACCCACTAACCTGTGTGGATCATCATCCTTCAGACAGACAGGATGTAGAACCCACTAACCTGTGTGGATCATCATCCTCCAGACAGTCAGGATGTAGAACCCACTAACCTGTGTGGATCATCATCCTTCAGACAGGATGTAGAACCCACTAACCTGTGTGGATCATCATCCTTCAGACAGTCAGGATGTAGAACCCACTAACCTGTGTGGATCATCATCCTCCAGACAGACAGGATGTAGAACCCACTAACCTGTGTGGATCATCATCCTCCAGACAGTCAGGATGTAGAACCCACTAACCTGTGTGGATCATCATCCTCCAGACAGTCAGGATGTAAACCCACTAACCTGTGTGGATCATCATCCTTCGACAGTCAGGATGTAGACCCACTAACCTGTGTGGATCATCATCCTCCAGACAGGATGTAGAACCCACTAACCTGTGTGGATCATCATCCTCCAGACACGGATGTAGAACCCACTAACCTGTGTGGATCATCATCCTCCAACAGTCAGGATGTAGAACCCACTAACCTGTGTGGATCATCATCCTCCAGACAGTCAGGATGTAGAACCCACTAACCTGTGTGGATCATCATCCTCCAGACAGGATGTAGAACCCACTAACCTGTGTGGATCATCATCCTCCAGACAGGATGTAGAACCCACTAACCTGTGTGGATCATCATCCTCCAGTCAGTCAGGATGTAGAACCCACTAACCTGTGTGGATCATCATCCTCCAGACAGGATGTAGAACCCACTAACCTGTGTGGATCATCATCCTCCAGACAGACAGGATGTAGAACCCACTAACCTGTGTGGATCATCATCCTCCAGACAGACAGTCAGGATGTAGAACCCACTAACCTGTGTGGATCATCATCCTTCAGACAGGATGTAGAACCCACTAACCTGTGTGGATCATCATCCTTCAGTCAGGATGTAGAACCCACTAACCTGTGTGGATCATCATCCTTCAGACAGGATGTAGAACCCACTAACCTGTGTGGATCATCATCCTTCAGTCAGGATGTAGAACCCACTAACCTGTGTGGATCATCATCCTTCAGACAGGATGTAAAACCACTAACCTGTGTGGATCAACATCCTTCAGTCAGATGTAGAACCCACTAACCTGTGTGGATCATCATCCTTCAGACAGGATGTAGAACCCACTAACCTGTGTGGATCATCATCCTTCAGTCAGGATGTAGAACCCACTAACCTGTGTGGATCATCATCCTTCAGACAGGATGTAGAACCCACTAACCTGTGTGGATCATCCTCCAGACAGTCAGGATGTAGAACCCACTAACCTGTGTGGATCATCATCCTTCAGTCAGGATGTAGAACCCACTAACCTGTGTGGATCATCATCCTTCAGACAGGATGTAGAACCCACTAACCTGTGTGGATCATCATCCTCCAGACAGTCAGGATGTAGAACCCACTAACCTGTGTGGATCATCATCCTTCAGACAGGATGTAGAACCCACTAACCTGTGTGGATCATCATCCTTCAGACAGGATGTAGAACCCACTAACCTGTGTGGATCATCATCCTTCAGTCAGGATGTAGAACCCACTAACCTGTGTGGATCATCATCCTTCAGACAGGATGTAGAACCCACTAACTGTGTGGATCATCATCCTTCAGTCAGGATGTAAACCCACTAACCTGTGTGGATCATCATCCTTCAGTCAGGATGTAGAACCCACTAACCTGTGTGGATCATCATCCTTCAGACAGGATGTAGAACCCACTAACCTGTGTGGATCATCATCCTCCAGACAGGCAGGATGTAGAACCCACTAACCTGTGTGGATCATCATCCTCCAGACAGTCAGGATGTAGAACCCACTAACCTGTGTGATCATCATCCTTCAGACAGGATGTAGAACCCACTAACCTGTGTGGATCATCATCCTCCAGACAGACAGGATGTAGAACCCACTAACCTGTGTGGATCATCATCCTTCAGACAGGATGTAGAACCCACTAACCTGTGTGGATCATCATCCTCCAGACAGGATGTAGAACCCACTAACCTGTGTGGATCATCATCCTCCAGACAGGATGTAGAACACACTAACCTGTGTGGATCATCATCCTCCAGACAGTCAGGATGTAGAACCCACTAACCTGTGTGGATCATCATCCTCCAGACAGGATGTAGAACCCACTAACCTGTGTGGATCATCATCCTTCAGACAGGATGTAGAACCCACTAACCTGTGTGGATCATCATCCTCCAGACAGGATGTAGAACCCACTAACCTGTGTGGATCATCATCCTTCAGACACTCAGTCAAGATGTAGCTGGTCTTCTCCCCTTCTTTGGTCAACCCCTGTCAACCAAATAATAACATCAAGGTCAACCCCTGTCAACCATGGTTATGGTGGATGAGGTACTGTAGTGTTATGGTGGATGAGGTACTGTAGTGTTATGGTGGATGAGGTACCGTAGTGTTATGGTGGATGAGGTACTGTAGTGTTATGGTGGATGAGGTACTGTAGTGTTATGGTGGATGAGGTACTGTGGTGTTACGGTGGATGAGGTACTGTAGTGTTACGGTGGATGAGGTACCGTAGTGTTATGGTGGATGAGGTACCGTAGTGTTATGGTGGATGAGGTACTGTAGTGTTATGGTGGATGAGGTACTGTAGTGTTATGGTGGATGAGGTACTGTAGTGTTATGGTGGATGAGGTACCGTAGTGTTATGGGGGATGAGGTACTGTAGTGTTACGGTGGATGAGGTACTGTAGTGTTATGGTGGATGAGGTACTGTAGTGTTATGGTGGATGAGGTACTGTAGTGTTATGGTGGATGAGGTACCGTAGTGTTATGGTGGATGAGGTACTGTAGTGTTATGGTGGATGAGGTATGTATGTTAGGGGGATGAGGTACCGTAGTGTTACGGTGGATGAGGTACTGTAGTGTTATGGTGGATGAGGTACTGTAGTGTTATGGTGGATGAGGTACTGTAGTGTTATGGTGGATGAGGTACTGTAGTGTTATGTGGATGAGGTACTGTAGTGTTACGGTGGATGAGGTACTGTAGTGTTATGGTGGATGAGGTACTGTAGTGTTATGGTGGATGAGGTACTGTAGTGTTATGGTGGATGAGGTACCGTAGTGTTATGGTGGATGAGGTACTGTAGTGTTATGGTGGATGAGGTACTGTAGTGTTACGGTGGATGAGGTACTGTAGTGTTATGGTGGATGAGGTACCGTAGTGTTATGGTGGATGAGGTACTGTAGTGTTATGGGGGATGAGGTACTGTAGTGTTATGGTGGATGAGGTACCGTAGTGTTTAGGTGGATGAGGTACTGTATGTGTATGGTGGATGAGGTACTGTTGTTACGGTGGATGAGGTACTGTAGTGTTACGGTGGATGAGGTACTGTAGTGTTACGGTGGATGAGGTACCGTAGTGTTATGGTGGATGAGGTACTGTAGTGTTATGGGGGATGAGGTACTGTAGTGTTATGGTGGATGAGGTACCGTAGTGTTATGGTGGATGAGGTACTGTAGTGTTATGGTGGATGAGGTATGGCTGGGTTGTATATAATGGTATTGGATGTGGTTGTATATCATTTGGAACCTGTACAGGCTGCTCATCCCTCCAGACCATGGCCTCTCCATCACTCTCCCAGCTCAGATGGACCTGCTTCCCTCTCCAGGAGTCTGGGATCCTCAGAGATACTTTAAACCAGCATGTCCACCATCTGTAATAAAACATTACTCATATTCGTTTTTTGGTTCACTGGTTTGTTCGTTATTTTGAACGCTCATTCACTGATTCACCAACTCACTCCACTAATTCACTCATGAATGGTATTTAACCAAACAATATTCCGGTCCTTACGTAGGTCCAAAGGTCTCCCCAACTTGATAAGGCTGAAAGTTCTGTTTGACGGCTTCCAGGAATGGGATCCGCTGCTGTGACAGAGAGGAGGAGATGGACTCCAGGGGACAGGTGTCTCCATATAGTCTGGAAAGAAGTCGTGTTGTAGGAAACATGTTTTCACATGACCCAGATCGCCACAGAAAGGGTTGTCAGTGTCATCATAGCTAGATCCAGAAGGGGGATTCATTACCCAGAAAACAATAGTTATTACAAGGAGCAGTTTCTCTCTTTGCCTTGGTGCATTCATCCATTTTACACAATAAATAGAACTTCCATCTGCCCAACAAAACATAGCTACTTAGCGGGCATATCGAGTGGGTAATGGGCATGCATTTTATTGCACTTGGCTGCTAGTTAGCTAATAAATACCATTTACCTTCCCCTAAGGTTGCAGTCGGTGAAATAAATCTCAGATATGAATTTCTCAGCTCGTTCCAGAAGAGTCCGTCGGTTCTTCAGTACCGGTTGATGATACATCGCTAATAATATCTCTGGTCAATGTTTGAAGAATCAATGAATTATTCCACTGTTTCGAGAAACAACAAGGAAGGGACCATGCGGACCCGGAAGTACAATCTAAATGCTATTGTCATTACGTAGATCAGTCGCTAGATGTCGCTGTTGTTAACGTGTCACTAACGTTCTAGGCCGTATGATTAGCCCTCCGTTACCATACTATTTAGGGGTGAGTCATCTTACTGCATAGTGCACTAACAATTGTATGATATGAGAAAGAATATCAAATGTCAACATTTATTTAAGCTAGAGGTTCTGGAAAACGATACACATAGTTATGTTATTCATGTAAAATGTGACAACTAGCACTGAGAGGCTGAGTACACCATTCCCATTACCTTAATGGTCCTTCCAAAATCAGAAGTGCCTATGTAGTTGGTACATGTTATAATCTGTAGCTGGTACATGTTATAATCTGTAGTTGGTACATGTTATAATCTGTAGTTGGTACATGTTATAATCTGTAGCTGGTACATGTTATAATCTGTAGCTGGTACATGTTATAATCTGTAGCTGGTACATGTTATAATCTGTAGCTGGTACATGTTATAATCTGTAGCTGGTACATGTTATAATCTGTAGCTGGTACATGTTATAATCTGTAGCTGGTACATGTTATAATCTGTAGCTTGTACATGTTATAATCTGTAGCTGGTACATGTTTAATCTGAGCTTGTACATGTTATCATCTGTAGCTGGTACATGTTATATCTGTAGTTGGTACATGTTATAATCGTAGCTGGTACATTTTATCTGTAGGTACATGTTATAATCTGTAGCTGGTACATGTTATAATCTGTAGTTGGTACATGTTATAATCTGTAACTGGTACATGTTATAATCTGTAGCTGGCACATGTTATAATCTGTAGCTGGTACATGTTATAATCTGCAGCTGATACATGTTATAATCTGTAGTTGGTACATGTTATAATCTGTAGCTGGTACATGTTATAATATGTAGCTGGTACATGTTATAATCTGTAGTTGGTACATGTTATAATCTGTAGTTGGTACATGTTATAATATGTAACTGGTATATGTTATAATCTGTAGTTGGTACATGTTATAATCTGTAGTTGGTACATGTTATAATCTGTAGTTGGTACATGTTATAATCTGTAGTTGGTACATGTTATAATCTGTAGTTGATGTTTTAAAGAACAACATACACTTAACAAAAACAAACTCAACATGAGTCAAGATCACTTTCTGAGTCAAAATGCAAACCGAGATCCACCGCTCAGATAAAAAAAAAACATAAATTAAAAAATGTAAACCTATACAACATTAACCAATTAAAACCAGTTCTGTAGCAATGAAGTAGGCTATAGGCCCAATACATTATCTCTGCATATTGGCTATGCTCAGTAGGCTATAGGCCCAATACATTATCACTGCATATTGGCTATGCTCAGTAGGCTATAGGCCCAATACATTATCACTGCATATTTGCTATGCTCAGTAGGCTATAGACCCAATACATTATCACTGCAGATTGGCTACGCTCATTAGGCTATAGGCCCAATACATTATCACTGCATATTGGCTATGCTCATTAGGCTATAGGCCCAATACATTATCACTGCTCAGTAGGCTGTAGACCCAATACATTATCACTGCATATTGGCTATGCTCAGTAGGCTATAGACCCAATACATTATCCCTGCATATTGGCTATACTCAGTAGGCTATAGGCCCAATACATTATCACTGCATATTGGCTATGCTCAGTAGGCTATAGGCCCAATACATTATCACTGCATATTGGCTATAGGCCCAATACATTATCACTGCATATTTGCTATGCTCAGTAGGCTTTAGGACCAATACATTATCACTGCAGATTGACTATGCTCAGTAGGCATAGGCCCAATACATTATCACTGCATATTGGCTATACTCAGTAGGCTATAGGCCCAATACATTATCACTGCATATTGGCTATGCTCAGTAGGCTATAGAAACCAATACATTATCACTGCATATTGGTTATGCTCAGTAGGCTATAGGCCCAATACATTATCACTGCATATTGGCTATACTCAGTAAGGCTATAGACCCAATACAGTATCACTGCATATTGGTTATGCTCAGTAGGCTATAGGCCCAATACATTATCACTGCTATTGGCTATACTCAGTAGCTATAGAACCATACAGTATCACTACATATTGGCTATGCTCAGTAGGCTATAGGCCAATACATTATCACTGCATATTGACTATGCTCAGTAGGCTATAGGCCCAATACATTATCACTGCATATTGGCTATGCTCAGTAGGCTATAGGCCCAATACATTATCACTGCATATTGGCTATACTCAGTAGGCTATAGGCCCATACATTATCACTGCAGATTGGCTATGCTCAGTAGGCTATAGAACCAATACATTATCTCTGCATATTGGCTATGCTCATAGGCTATAGACCCAATACATTATCACTGCAGATTGGCTATGCTCAGTAGGCTATAGGCCCAATACTTATCACTGCATATTGGCTATGCTCAGTAGGCTATAGAACCAATACATTATCACTGCATATTGGCTATGCTCAGTAGGCTATAGGCCCAATACATTATCACTGCATATTGGCTATGCTCAGTAGACTATAGACCCAATACATTATCACTGCATATTGGCTATGCTCAGTAGGCTATAGGACCAATACATTATCACTGCATATTTGCTATGCTCAGTAGGCTACAGGCTCAATACATTATCACTGCAGATTGGCTATGCTCAGTAGGCTATAGACCCAATACATTTTACTGCATATTGACTATGCTCAGTAGGCTATAGACCCAATACATTATCACTGCATATTGGCTATACTCAGTAGCTATAGCCCAATACATTATCACTGCATATTGGCTATACTCAGTAGGCATAGGACCAATACATTATCACTGCATATTGGCTATGCTCAGTAGCTATAGAACCAATACATTATCACTGCATATTGTTATGCTCAGTAGGCTATAGGCCCAATACATTATCACTGCATATTGGCTATACTCAGTAGGCTATAGACCCAATACAGTATCACTGCAATATTGGTTATGCTCAGTAGGCTATAGGCCCAATACATTATCCTGCATATTGGCTATACCAGTAGGCTATAGAACCAATACAGTATCACTACATATTGGCTATGCTCAGTAGGCTATAGGCCCAATACATTATCACTGCATATTGACTATGCTCAGTAGGCTATAAGGCCCAATACATTATCACTGCATATTGGCTATGCTCAGTAGGCTATAGGCCCATACATTTATCACTGCATATTGTATACTCATAGGCTATAGCCCAATACATTATCACTGCAGATTGGCTATGCTCAGTAGGCTATAGAACCAATACATTATCTCTGCATATTGGCTATGCTCAGTAGGCTATAGACCCAATACATTATCACTGCAGATTTGGCTATGCTCAGTAGGCTATAGGCCCATACATTTATCACTACATATTGGCTATGCTCAGTAGGCTATAGAACCAATACATTATCACTGCATATTGGCTATGCTCAGTAGGCATAGGCCCAATACATTATCACTGCATATTGGCTATGCTCAGTAGACTATAGACCCAATACATTATCACTGCATATTGGCTATGCTCAGTAGGCTATAGGACCAATACATTATCACTGCAGATGGCTATGCTCAGTAGTCTATAGGCCCAATACATTATCACTGCATATTTGCTATGCTCAGTAGGCTAACAGGCTCAATACATTATCACTGCAGATTGGCTATGCTCAGTAGGCTATAGACCCAATACATTATTCACTGCATATTGACTATGCTCAGTAGGCTATAGACCCAATACATTATCACTGCATATTGGCTATACTCAGTAGGCTATAGGCCCAATACATTATCACTGCATATTGGCTATACTCAGTAGGCTATAGGCCCAATACATTATCACTGCATATTGGCTATGCTCAGTAGGCTATAGCCCAATACATTATCACTGCATATTGGCTATAGGCCATACTTATCACTGCATATTGGCTATAGGCCATCATTATCACTGTTATTGGCTATAGGCCCAATTCATTATCACTGCATATTGGCTATGCTCAGTAGGCTATAGCCCAATACACTTATCACTGCATATTGGCTTAACGCCCAATACATTATCCTCATATGGCTATAGGCCCAATACATTATCACTGCATATTGGCTATAGGCCCAATACATTATCACTGCATATTGGCTATAGGCCCAATACATTATCACTGCATATTGGCTATGCTCAGTAAGGCTATAGGCCCCAATACATTATCTCTGCAATTGGCTATGCTCAGTAGACTATAGGCCCAATACATTATCATCTGCATATTGGCTATGCTCAGTAGGCTATAGGCCCAATACATTATCTCTGCATATTTGGCTATGCTCAGTAGGCTATAGGCCCAATACATTATCTCTGCATATTGGCTATGCTCAGTAGGCTATAGACCCAATACATTATCTCTGCATATTGGCTATGCTCAGTAGGCTCATAGGCCCAATAATTATCACTGCATATTGCTATGCTCATAGCTATAGGCCCATACATTAATCACTGCTTTTACACTCATGGCTCATTAGGCATATACGTATGGCTGCCATATGCAGGCCATATTATCATGCATTGTCTATCTAGTAGGCTGTAGGCCCCAATACATTACACTCCGTGGCTATCTTTGAATGGCTATGCTCAGTAGGCTATAGACAATACATTATCCTACGCATATTGCTATACTCAGTAAGGCTATGCCCAATACATTATCACTGCATAATGGCTGATGCATCAGTAGGTCTATAGGCCCATACATTATCACTGCATTTGGCTAATAGTGCCCATATTAATTTCACTGGCATATTTGCTAGCATCAGTAGGCTTTAGGGACCTATACATTATCACTGCAGATTGACTAGTCAGTAGTCTATAGGCCATACATTATCACTGCATAGTGGCTATACTCGTAGCTATAGGCCCAATACTTATCACTGCATATTGGCCATATGCTCAGTAGGCTATAGAACCAATACATTATCACTGCACTAATTGGTTATGCTCAGTAGGCTATAGGCCTAATACATTCTCACTGCTATTGGCTATACTCTAGGCTATAGACCCAAACAGTATCACTGCATATTGGTTATGCTCAGTAGGCTATATGCCCAATACATTGATCACTGCATATTGGCTATACTCAGTAGGCTAGAGAACCAATACAGTATCATCTACTATTGGCTATGCTCAGTAGGCTATAGGCCCAATAACATTATCACTGCATATTTGACTAATGCTCAGTAGTCTATAGGCCCAATACAGTATCACTGATATTGGGCTATGCTCAGTAAGGCTATAGGCCAAGACATTATCACTGCATAATTGGCTATACTCAGTAGCTATAGGACCAAATAAATTATCACTGGCAGATTGTGTCTATGCTCAGTAGGCTATAGAACCAATACATTTCTCTGCTATTGCTTATGCTCAGTAGGCTATAGACCCAATACATTATCACGGCAGATTGGCTATGCTCCGTAGGCTATATGGCCCCATACATTATCACTACATAGGGCTATGCTCATAGGCTATAGAACCAATACATTATCACTGCATATTGGCCTATGCTCATTAGCTATAGGCCCAATACATTAATCACTATAAACTGCATATTTGGCTATGCCTCGAGTAGGCTTAGACCCAATACATTAATATCTGCATATTGGCTATGCTTCAAGTATGCTATTAGGCCCAGACATTATCACTGCATATTGGCTATGCTCATTCGGCTATAGGCCCAATACATATCACTGCATAGTGGCTACACTCAGTATCCATAGGCCCAATACATTATCACTGCATATTGGCTCTGCTCATTAGGCTATAGGCCCAATACATTAATCACTGCATATTGCTATGCTCAGTAAGGCTATTTAGCCCATACATTATCACTGCTCAGTAGGCTGAACCAATACATTATCCACTGCATATTGGCTAGCTCAGTAGGCTATAGAACCCAATACATTATCCCTGCATATTGGCTATACCAGTAGGCTATAGGCCCAATACATTTATCCCTGCATATTGGCTAGGCTCAGTATGCCTATATGCCCAATACTTATCACTGCATTATTGGCTATAGGCCAATACTTATCACTAGCAGATTTGCCTATGCTCAGTAGGCTTTAGGACCAATACTTATCACTGCAGATTGACTATGCTTCAGTAGGCCTATAGGCCAATACATTATCACTGCATATTGGCTATAACTCATAGGGCTATAGGCCACTACATTATCACTGCATATTGGCTTATGCCAGTAGGCTATAGAACCAATACATTATCACTGCATATTGGTTATGGCTCAGTAGGCTATAGGCCCCAATACTTTATCACTGCATATTGGCTATACTCAGTAGGCTATAGACCCAATACAGTATCCTGCATATTTGTTATTGCTCGTAGCTATAGGCCCAAGAACATTATCACTGCATATTGCTATACTCAATCAAGAAA
>NC_052314.1:1013515-1039125 GCF_016432855.1 Salvelinus namaycush | reverse complement strand
ATGGAGAGAGTTAGAGCTGCTTTCCTGTTGTGTAGATATACTTACAGCTGGCTGCTTCCTGTTGGATGGAGAGAGTTAGAGCTGCTTTCGGTTAAGTGGTTAGATTTAGAGATGGTTTACTGTTGGCTGGATAGAGTTAGTGCTGGTTTCCTGTTGTGTAGATAGAGTTAGTGCTGGTTTCCTGTTGGTGGATAGAGTTAGAGCTGCTCGACTGCTTTTATTTTGGGTGTTAAAAGTTAGAGTTATTTTTAGTCGGGGATTGACCCCACCCTGCTCCAGACATGACCTCTTGACCTACTAGTCCTGGGATTGACCCCACCCTGCTCCAGACATGACCTCTTGACCTACTACTCCTGGGATTGACCCCACCCTGCTCCAGACATGACCTCTTGACCTACTAGCCCTGGGATTGACCCCACCCTGCTCCAGACATGACCTCTTGACCTACTAGTCCTGGGATTGACCCCACCCTGCTCCAGACATGACCTCTTGACCTACTAGCCCTGGGATTGACCCCACCCTGCTCCAGACTTGACCTCTTGACCTACTAGTCCTGGGATTGACCCCACCCTGCTCCAGACATGACCTCTTGACCTACTAGCCCTGGGATTGACCCCACCCTGCTCCAGACATGACCTCTTGACCTACTAGTCCTGGAATTGACCCCACCCTGCTCCAGACATGACCTCTTGACCTACTAGCCCTGGGATTGACCCCACCCTGCTCCAGACTTGACCTCTTGACCTACTAGTCCTGGGATTGACCCCACCCTGCTCCAGACATGACCTCTTGACCTACTAGCCCTGGGATTGACCCCACCCTGCTCCAGACTTGACCTCTTGACCTACTAGTCCTGGGATTGACCCCACCCTGCTCCAGACATGACCTCTTGACCTACTAGTCCTGGGATTGACCCCACCCTGCTCCAGACATGACCTCTTGACCTACTAGTCCTGGGATTGACCCCACCCTGCTCCAGACATGACCTCTTGACCTACTAGTCCTGGGATTGACCCCACCCTGCTCCAGACATGACCTCTTGACCTACTACTCCTGGAATTGACCCCACCCTGCTCCAGACATGACCTCTTGACCTACTAGTCCTGGGATTGACCCCACCCTGCTCCAGACATGACCTCTTGACCTACTAGTCCTGGAATTGACCCCACCCTGCTCCAGACATGACCTCTTGACCTACTAGCCCTGGGATTGACCCCACCCTGCTCCAGACATGACCTCTTGACCTACTAGCCCTGGGATTGACCCCACCCTGCTCCAGACATGACCTCTTGACCTACTAGCCCTGGAATTGACCCCACCCTGCTCCAGACATGACCTCTTGACCTACTAGTCCTGGGATTGACCCCACCCTGCTCCAGACATGACCTCTTGACCTACTAGTCCTGGGATTGACCCCACCCTGCTCCAGACATGACCTACTAGCCCTGGGATTGACCCCACCCTGCTCCAGACATGACCTCTTGACCTACTAGCCCTGGGATTGACCCCACCCTGCTCCAGACATGACCTCTTGACCTACTAGTCCTGGAATTGACCCCACCCTGCTCCAGACATGACCTCTTGACATACTAGCCCTGGGATTGACCCCACCCTGCTCCAGACATGACCTCTTGACCTACTAGCCCTGGGATTGACCCCCCCCCCCTGCTCCAGACATGACCTCTTGACCTACTAGCCCTGGGATTGACCCCACCCTGCTCCAGACATGACCTCTTGACCTACTAGTCCTGGGATTGACCCCACCCTGCTCCAGACATGACCTCTTGACCTACTAGTCCTGGGATTGACCCCACCCTGCTCCAGACATGACCTCTTGACCTACTAGTCCTGGGATTGACCCCACCCTGCTCCAGACATGACCTCTTGACCTACTAGCCCTGGGATTGACCCCACCCTGCTCCAGACATGACCTCTTGACCTACTAGTCCTGGGATTGACCCCACCCTGCTCCAGACATGACCTCTTGACCTACTAGTCCTGGAATTGACCCCACCCTGCTCCAGACATGACCTCTTGACCTACTAGTCCTGGGATTGACCCCACCCTGCTCCAGACATGACCTCTTGACCTACTAGTCCTGGGATTGACCCCACCCTGCTCCAGACATGACCTCTTGACCTACTAGTCCTGGAATTGACCCCACCCTGCTCCAGACATGACCTCTTGACCTACTAGTCCTGTAATTGACCCCACCCTGCTCCAGACATGACCTCTTGACCTACTAGTCCTGGGATTGACCCCACCCTGCTCCAGACATGACCTCTTGACCTACTAGTCCTGTAATTGACCCCACCCTGCTCCAGACATGACCTCTTGACCTACTAGTCCTGGGATTGACCCCACCCTGCTCCAGACATGACCTCTTGCCCAGCTCTACATTGAGTTGGCGCGTAACGGTCTGTTTGCAGCGAGTCAGGAATCTGTGATCGCCTCAGTGTGTTCTAGTTCTGTGTTGTAAACCGTAGTCTTCTGTCTCTTTTAGCATCTCCCTGTATGTGGAGCTGGCGTGTAACAGTCTTTTCGGAGCGGGAAAGGGATCCATGATTGCAGCACCTGACCCAGACAGGAAGTACTCTGTCCAGAAGGCTGAGCTTGTGGTGTTTAAGCAGGAAGTCAGGGAGCTGCTGACCGATTTGGAGATGCTGGTTGACATGGTCAAGGTATGTTGGGATATCAGTATTCTATAATGGCATGGTACTACCTAATAGGATGTGAAGTAGGTCAAGAGGTCATGTCTGGATCAGGGTGGGGTCAATTCCAGGACTAGTAGGTCAAGAGGTCATGTCTGGAGCAGGGTGGGGTCAATTCCAGGAGTAGTAGGTCAAGAGGTCATGTCTGGAGCAGGGTGGGGTCAATTCCAGGACTAGTAGGTCAAGAGGTCATGTCTGGATCAGGGTGGGGTCAATTCCAGGACTAGTAGGTCAAGAGGTCATGTCTGGAGCAGGGTGGGGTCAATTCCAGGACTAGTAGGTCAAGAGGTCATGTCTGGAGCAGGGTGGGGTCAATTCCAGGACTAGTAGGTCAAGAGGTCATGTCTGGAGCAGGGTGGGGTCAATTCCAGGACTAGTAGGTCAAGAGGTCATGTCTGGAGCAGGGTGGGGTCAATTCCAGGACTAGTAGGTCAAGAGGTCATGTCTGGAGCAGGGTGGGGTCAATTCCAGGAGTAGTAGGTCAAGAGGTCAAGTCTGGAGCAGGGTGGGGTCAATTCCAGGAGTAGTAGGTCAAGAGGTCATGTCTGGAGCAGGGTGGGGTCAATTCCAGGACTAGTAGGTCAAGAGGTCATGTCTGGAGCAGGGTGGGGTCAACTCCAGGACTAGTAGGTCAAGAGGTCATGTCTGGAGCAGGGTGGGGTCAATTCCAGGACTAGTAGGTCAAGAGGTCATGTCTGGAGCAGGGTGGGGTCAATTCCAGGACTAGTAGGTCAAGAGGTCATGTCTGGAGCAGGGTGGGGTCAATTCCAGGACTAGTAGGTCAAGAGGTCATGTCTGGAGCAGGGTGGGGTCAATTCCAGGACTAGTAGGTCAAGAGGTCAAGTCTGGAGCAGGGTGGGGTCAATTCCAGGAGTAGTAGGTCAAGAGGTCATGTCTGGAGCAGGGTGGGGTCAATTCCAGGACTAGTAGGTCAAGAGGTCATGTCTGGAGCAGGGTGGGGTCAACTCCAGGACTAGTAGGTCAAGAGGTCATGTCTGGAGCAGGGTGGGGTCATTTCCAGGACTAGTAGGTCAAGAGGTCATGTCTGGAGCAGGGTGGGGTCAATTCCAGGACTAGTAGGTCAAGAGGTCATGTCTGGAGCAGGGTGGGGTCAATTCCAGGAGTAGTAGGTCAAGAGGTCATGTCTGGAGCAGGGTGGGGTCAATTCCAGGACTAGTAGGTCAAGAGGTCATGTCTGGAGCAGGGTGGGGTCAATTCCAGGAGTAGTAGGTCAAGAGGTCATGTCTGGAGCAGGGTGGGGTCAATTCCAGGAGTAGTAGGTCAAGAGGTCATGTCTGGAGCAGGGTGGGGTCAATTCCAGGACTAGTAGGTCAAGAGGTCATGTCTGGAGCAGGGTGGGGTCAATTCCAGGAGTAGTAGGTCAAGAGGTCATGTCTGGAGCAGGGTGGGGTCAATTCCAGGACTAGTAGGTCAAGAGGTCATGTCTGGAGCAGGGTGGGGTCAATTCCAGGACTAGTAAACTAACTAAATTGAATTGGAATTGACTCCAAACCCTAACCTGAAGATGGAATAGTGACATTTAACTGTGAATGAAGTGTAACTGTCAACTTCAGTCAGTGTGTTTCTACTGTTTTGTTCCTGCTTTCTCATTGGCCTGTTGATCTTCTGTCTTCTGCCTCCTCTCAGTTGCTGGGTGAGGGGGAACAGCGAGGGTACCAGGCTCTGTTCACAGCCAATGAGATGGTGAACCTGTGTGAGCCGACCAATCCCAGCTCATTTCCTGCGGCTCGAAGTCTGGCTCAGAAGTTCTTCAGCCAGAGGAATGGAGACAGCCAGCACACTGTCCACGCTATGGGACACTGCCACATTGACTCAGGTGAACATCTCTCTCTGCCACACTGTCCACGCTATGGGACACTGCCACATTGACTCAGGTGAACATCTCTCACTTTCAAGATGACTGCTTTTGTTCAGTCTATGTCCATGTATTGAGTTCTCCTGAACTGCTGCCCCTCTGTGTACCGCTGCTCCTCTGTGTAACGCTGCCCCTCTGTGTACCGCTGCTCCTCTGTGTACCGCTGCTCCTCTGTGTAACGCTGCTCCTCTGTGTACCGCTGCTCCTCTGTGTACCGCTGCTCCTCTGTGTAACGCTGCTCCTCTGTGTACCGCTGCTCCTCTGTGTAACGCTGCCCCTCTGTGTACCGCTGCTCCTCTGTGTACCGCTGCTCCTCTGTGTAACGCTGCTCCTCTGTGTACCGCTGCTCCTCTGTGTAACGCTGCTCCTCTGTGTACCGCTGCTCCTCTGTGTAACGCTGCCCCTCTGTGTACCGCTGCTCCTCTGTGTACCGCTGCTCCTCTGTGTACCGCTGCTCCTCTGTGTACCGCTGCTCCTCTGTGTACCGCTGCTCCTCTGTGTACCGCTGCTCCTCTGTGTACCGCTGCTCCTCTGTGTAACGCTGCTCCTCTGTGTACCGCTGCTCCTCTGTGTACCGCTGCTCCTCTGTGTGTGGTGTACCGCTGCTCCTCTGTGTAGCGCTGCTCCTCTGTGTACCGCTGCTCCTCTGTGTACCGCTGCCCCTCTGGAAAGTTGTATTGATTAATATCCTGCTCTGTCTCTATCTAGCCTGGCTGTGGCCCTATGAGGAGACCATCAGGAAGTGATTGATTGATTAATATCCTGATCTGTCTCTATCTAGCCTGGCTGTGGCCCTATGAGGAGACCATCAGGAAGTGATTGATTAATATCCTGCTCTGTCTCTATCTAGCCTGGCTGTGGCCCTATGAGGAGACCATTAGGAAGTGTGCCAGGAGCTGGGTGACTGTGATCAGACTGATGGAGAAGAACCCTCACATGGTCTTCACCTGTTCACAGGTACTGCCCCTTTAATACACACTCACCTGTTCACAGGTACTGCCCCTTTAATACACGCTCACCTGTTCACAGGTACTGCCCCTTTAATACACGCTCACCTGTTCACAGGTACTACCCCTTTAATACACGCTCACCTGTTCACAGGTACTGCCCCTTTAATACACGCTCACCTGTTCACAGGTACTGCCCCTTTAATACACGCTCACCTGTTCACAGGTACTGCCCCTTTAATACACGCTCACCTGTTCACAGGTACTGCCCCTTTAATACACGCTCACCTGTTCACAGGTACTGCCCCTTTAATACACGCTCACCTGTTCACAGGTACTGCCCCTTTAATACACACTCACCTGTTCACAGGTACTGCCCCTTTAATACACGCTCACCTGTTCACAGGTACTACCCCTTTAATACACGCTCACCTGTTCACAGGTACTGCCCCTTTAATACACGCTCACCTGTTCACGGGTACTGCCCCTTTAATACACGCTCACCTGTTCACGGGTACTGCCCCTTTAATACACGCTCACCTGTTCACGGGTACTGCCCCTTTAATACACGCTCACCTGTTCACAGGTACTGCCCCTTTAATACACGCTCACCTGTTCACAGGTACTGCCCTTTAATACACGCTCACCTGTTCACAGGTACTACCCCTTTAATACACGCTCACCTGTTCACAGGTACTGCCCCTTTAATACACACTCACCTGTTCACAGGTACTGCCCTTTAATACACGCTCACCTGTTCACAGGTACTGCCCCTTTAATACACGCTCACCTGTTCACAGGTACTGCCCCTTTAATACACGCTCACCTGTTCACAGGTACTGCCCCTTTAATACACGCTCACCTGTTCACAGGTACTGCCCCTTTAATACACGCTCACCTGTTCACAGGTACTGCCCCTTTAATACACGCTCACCTGTTCACAGGTACTGCCCTTTAATACACGCTCACCTGTTCACAGGTACTGCCCCTTTAATACACGCTCACCTGTTCACAGGTACTGCCCCTTTAATACACGCTCACCTGTTCACAGGTACTGCCCCTTTAATACACGCTCACCTGTTCACAGGTACTGCCCCTTTAATACACGCTCACCTGTTCACAGGTACTGCCCCTTTAATACACGCTCACCTGTTCACAGGTACTGCCCCTTTAATACACGCTCACCTGTTCACAGGTACTGCCCCTTTAATACACGCTCACCTGTTCACAGGTACTGCCCCTTTAATACACGCTCACCTGTTCACCTCTCCTCTCTCCAGGCTCAGCAGTTTGACTGGGTGAAGAGCTGGTATCCAGGCCTGTTCTCTCAGATCCAACACTACGTTAAGAAGGGACAGTTCATCCCTGTCGGAGGCACCTGGGTGGAGATGGTAAGATCTGCAGCCATACATAGGTTTTCTATCTGAGATATAGTCCTTATTAAAGTCTAGGGCTGTCAAACGATTCAAATCATTCATTTTTATTAATTACGTTCAATTCTGTCGTTAATCGCGATTTATCGATGTTTTCATTTAAAAAAAAAAAGCAATGTTGATGTAATAGCCATGAATGGACTGAAACACCAAAAATATTCTGTATCAGAAAGTTTGTAATGTCATATTTATTATAAACAAGTTAATCAATACAATAGTCCTGTAACGTAATAATGCTCCAAGTAGGTCTACTAATTCTGCCTCATAAATTCTCTCTCACACACACTATAAGAAAAACAAAGAACCGGCTCAATGGATACAAACAACACAGAGCATAAACCTGTCCAATAATGTCATGAATTCCACAGAGCATAAACCTGTCCAATAATGTCATGAATTCCACAGAGTATAAACCTGTCCAATAATGTCATGAATTCCACAGAGTATAAACCTGTCCAATAATGTCATGAATTCCACAGAGTATAAACCTGTCCAATAATGTCATGAATTCCACAGAGTATAAACCTGTCCAATAATGTCATGAATTCCACAGAGCATAAACCTGTCCAATAATGTCATGAATTCCACAGAGTATAAACCTGTCCAATAATGTCATGAATTCCACAGACTATAAACCTGTCCAATAATGTCATGAATTCACACAGATTATAAACCTGTCCAATAATGTCATGAATTCCACAGAGTATAAACCTGTCCAATAATGTCATGAATTCCACAGAGTATAAACCTGTCCAATAATGTCATGAATTCCACAGACTATAAACCTGTCCAATAATGTCATGAATTCACACAGAGTATAAACCTGTCCAATAATGTCATGAATTCCACAGAGTATAAACCTGTCCAATAATGTCATGAATTCCACAGACTATAAACCTGTCCAATAATGTCATGAATTCCACAGAGTATAAACCTGTCCAATAATGTCATGAATTCCACAGACTATAAACCTGTCCAATAATGTCATGAATTCCACAGAGTATAAACCTGTCCAATAATGTCATGAATTCCACAGAGCATAAACCTGTCCAATAATGTCATGAATTCCACAGAGCATAAACCTGTCCAATAATGTCATGAATTCCACAGAGTATAAACCTGTCCAATAATGTCATGAATTCACACAGAGTATAAACCTGTCCAATAATGTCATGAATTCCACAGAGTATAAACCTGTCCAATAATGTCATGAATTCCACAGAGCATAAACCTGTCCAATAATGTCATGAATTCACACAGAGTATAAACCTGTCCAATAATATCATGAATTCCAGAGTATAAACCTGTCCAGTAATGTCATGAATTCCACAGAGCATAAACCTGTCTAATAATGTCATGAATTCCACAGACTATAAACCTGTGACACTTCAGTCGTCCTCCTATTTCCTTTCGCTGAGCCAGTTACAAAGACGAACAAACCTGTTGACATTTTCAGATGATAAAGCTGCTCTCTTCTTCTGTACGATATGCCCAGAGAGTGAAAACAACTTCTCACAAGGTACTGATGTTGCCAGGTACCTTGGTGGACAGTCCTCCATGTTGACGCTGGCCTCAACTTGGATAACGCTCCACACATTTCTCAATGGAACTCCTCTTCATCAGAGTCAGACTCAGAAGAACTCAACAAAGAGGGCAGCTTTCTTCTTTTGGTGTCTCTGACTCTGTTCCTGTGCAGGTCTTCCTTCAGGAAGTTGCTGACCGAAGCCCACACCTCACCCTTCTCACGTCTGGGAAGTCACTTCAGGTCTTTAAACCTTGGGTTGAGTGCTATGGCGATCTTCAGCCATGTGAGCTTGGTGTTTTCCTTGCGTTTCTCTAGGTCTGTTGTGAATGTCAGCTTGAATCTTACCAGGTCGTCATCGGAGCTCTCCATCACCCGAAGGAGAGGACACAAAGCATGCAACACCACTGAGCAGGAAATGGACTTCTCTCCTCCCAGAAGTTCAGTCAAGTACCTGCAGTGAAAGATCAAAATCACTTCAGTCAATGTCTTCTGCCTCACTCTCACACTTTACACTCTGTCTCTCTCTCTCACACACTTTACACTTTCTCTCTGTCTCTCTCTCTCACACACTTTACACTCTCTCTCTGTCTCTCTCTCTCTCACACACTGTACACACTCCTCTCTCTCACACACTTTACACTCTCTCTCTGTCTCTCTCTCTCACACACTTTACACTCTCTCTCTGTCTCTCTCTCTCACACACTTTACACTCTCTCTCTGTCTCTCTCTCTCACACACTTTACACTCTCTCTCTGTCTATCTCTCTCTCTCTCTCACACTTTACACTCTCTCTGTCTATCTCACTCACACACTTTACACTCTCTCTCTGTCTCTCTCTCTCTCATACTTTACACTCTCTCTCTGTCTGTCTCACTCACACACTTTACACTCCTCTCTCTGTCTCTCTCTCTCTCTCACACTTTACACTCTCTCTCTGTCTCTCTCTCTCACTCACACACTTTACACTTTCTCTCTGTCTCTCTCTCTCACACACTTTACACTCTCTCTCTGTCTCTCTCACTCACACACTTTACACTTTCTCTCTGTCTCTCTCTCTCTCTCTCTCACACACTTTACACTTTCTCTCTGTCTCTCTCTCTCTCACACACTTTACACTCTCTCTCTGTCTCTCTCTCTCTCTCTCTCTCACACACTTTACACTCTCTCTCTGTCTCTCTCTCTCTCTCACACACTTTACACTCTCTCTCTGTCTCTCTCTCTCTCTCACACACTTTACACTCTCTCTCTGTCTCTCTCTCTCACACACTTTACACTTTCTCTCTCTGTCTCTCTCTCTCTCTCACACACTTTACACTTTCTCTCTCTGTCTCTCTCTCTCGTACTTTACACTCTCTCTCTGAGAGAGAGAGACACACACTTTACACTTTCTCTCTCTCTGTCTCTCTCTCTCACACACTTTACACTCTCTCTCTGTCTCTCTCTCACACACTTTACACTCTCTCTCTCTCTCTCACACTTTACACTTTCTCTCTGTCTATCTCTCTCTGTCTCTCTCTCTCTCTCACACTTTACACTCTCTCTCTGTCTATCTCACTCACACACTTTACACTCTCTCTCTGTCTCTCTCTCTCTCATACTTTACACTCTCTCTCTGTCTGTCTCACTCACACACTTTACACTCCTCTCTCTCACTCACACACTTTACACTCTCTGTCTCTCTCTCTCACACACACTGTACACACTCCTCTCTCTCACACACTTTACACTCTCTCTGTCTGTCTCTCTCACACACTTTACACTCTCTCTCTGTCTCTCTCTCTCTCACACACTGTACACACTCCTCTCTCTCACACACTTTACACTCTCTCTGTCTCTCTCTCACACACTTTACACTCTCTCTCTCATACTTTACACTCTCTCTCTCATACTTTACACTCTCTTTCTGTCTCTCTCTCTCACACACTTTACACTCTCTCTGTCTCTCTCTCTCTCACACACTTTACACTCCTCTCTCTGTCTCTCTCTCTCACACACACTTTACACTCTCTCATACTTTACACTCTCTCTCTCTGTCTCTCTCTCTCACACACTTTACACTCTCTCTCTGTCTCTCTCTCTCACACACTTTACACTCTCTCTCTGTCTCTCTCTCTCACACACTTTACACTCTCTCTCTGTCTCTCTCTCTCTCACACACTTTACACTCCTCTCTCTCACACACTTTACACTCTCTATCTGTCTCTCTCACACACTTTACACTCTCTCTCTCTGTCTCTCTCTCTCACACACTTTACACTCTCTCTCTGTCTCTCTCTCTCACACACTTTACACTCTCTCTCTCTGTCTCTCTCTCTCACACACTTTACACTCCTCTCTCTGTCTCACTCACACACTTTACACTCTCTCTCTCTCTCACACACTTTACACTCCTCTCTCTCACTCACACACTTTACACTCTCTCTCTCTCACACACTTTACACTCTCTCTGTCTGTCTCTCTCACACACTTTACACTCTCTCTCTCATACTTTACACTCTCTCTCTGTCTCTCTCTCTCACACTTTACACTCTCTCTCTGTCTCTCTCTCTCATACTTTACACTCTCTCTCACACACTTTACACTCTCTCTGTCTCTCTCTCTCACACACTTTACACTCTCTCTCTCTCTCTCTCTCTCTCTCTCTCACTCACACACTTTACACTCTCTCTCATACTTTACACTCTCTCTCTGTCTCTCTCTCTCACACACTTTACACTCTCTCTCTCATACTTTACACTCTCTCTCTGTCTCCCTCTCTCACACACTTTACACTCTCTCTCTCTCTCTCTCTCACACACTTTACACTCTCTCTCTGTCTCTCTCTCTCGTACTTTACACTCTCTCTCTGTCTCTCTCTCTCACACACTTTACACTCTCTCTCTGTCTCTCTCTCTCACACACTTTACACTCTCTCTCTCTCTCTCTCTCACTCACACACTTTACACTCTCTCTCATACTTTACACTCTCTCTCTGTCTCTCTCTCTCACACACTTTACACTCTCTCTCTCATACTTTACACTCTCTCTCTGTCTCCCTCTCTCACACACTTTACACTCTCTCTCTCTCTCTCTCACACACTTTACACTCTCTCTCTGTCTCTCTCTCTCGTACTTTACACTCTCTCTCTGTCTCTCTCTCTCACACACTTTACACTCTCTCTCTGTCTCTCTCTCTCACACACTTTACACTCTCTCTCTGTCTCTCTCTCTCACACTTTACACTCTCTCTCTGTCTCTCTCTCTCATACTTTACACTCTCTCTCACACACTTTACACTCTCTCTCTGTCTCTCTCTCTCACACACTTTACACTCTCTCTCTCTCTCTCTCTCTCTCTCACTCACACACTTTACACTCTCTCTCACACTTTACACTCTCTCTCTGTCTCTCTCTCTCTCACACACTTTACACACTCGCTCTCTCCCATGCACAAACAAAATCTAACACTAATAGTGAGATAAAGATTGTTACCTGCAGGGCTCCAGTAGTTTCTCCAGGTCAGCTGTGGTTGGCATGGTGATGTTGGTCTGTTGAGCCAGAGCATCTCTGATGGTTTCTGTGGCCTTTTCCATTTCCAGAGTGGAATTCCATCTTGTGCGAGTGACTTCTTCTTTAGCTCACTTCCTGTTGTTCTGTAGCGTTCGGTGGGCTGTGTTTGAAATGCCCTACAATTTTTCAGCATTTGGCTAGGGTATTGTCGAACCCGCTGTTCTGTAGGAACACTGTGATGGACCTTCTGGAGACTGTGTGTGGTGCAGGGCAGGTGTTCAAAAGACAGAGCGTGTGAATGCAGTTTCCGGTTTTTCATTGATGCGGTGCGCAGTCACCCTAAGGTAGTTGTGGTTACTGACCGAAGTCCAGTGGTCTCCCGTGAAAGCAACAGCCGTTCAACGTTTCAACTCCTCCGCTCTCGTAGCCCTCTCGCTTTTCGTACAGCTCGTGTATTCTTGTAACGACGGTGGCTCTCGAGGGTTTCTTGTAACGACGGTGGCTCTCGAGAGTTTCTTGTAACGACGGTGGCTCTCGAGGGTAACTCGTAACGGCGGTGGCTCTCGAGGGTAACTGGTAACGACGGTGGCTCTCGAGGGTAACTCGTAACGGCGGTGGCTCTCGAGGGTAACTCGTAACGACGGTGGCTCTCGAGGGTAACTCGTAACGACGGTGGCTCTCGAGGGTAACTCGTAACGACGGTGGCTCTCGAGGGTAACTTGTAACGACGGTGGCTCTCGAGGGTAACTCGTTCGATCCGGATGATATTCCTAAAGCCTTCTTCCTCCACAATGTGGACTGGCCTGCAAGCAGTAGCTATCCACTTGGCTATAGCTTGTGTTAGCTTGCTGCTCGTCGACTTGTCCTTAGGCCTCCCTCCCTCACACTCTGAAGATGTCCTGCATTGCTACTAGTAACGTTACTTGTATTTCCGGCATCAACGGTGTGTTTCGCTTGTAAATCATAACGAAGACTCAATGTACTTCGGTGATAAACAAATTCAGCTTTGCAGTAGATGCAAATTACTTTTTTTTTATCCAGAGAGCCATCTGGGAGTGATTTTAAAATAGAATTTGCCGTTTAAAAGCCCCTTACTAGCGTACATCATTCAGTCATACAAGTAGCTAGCTAGTAAAGTGGTTTCATCATTCAGTCATACAAGTAGCTAGCTAGTAAAGTGGTTTCATCATTCAGTCACACAAGTAGCTAGCTAGTAAAGTGGTTTCATTATTCAGTCATACAAGTAGCTAGCTAGTAAAGTGGTTTCATTATTCAGTCATACAAGTAGCTAGCTAGTAAAGTGGTTTCATCATTCAGTCATACAAGTAGCTAGCTAGTAAAGTGGTTTCATTATTCAGTCACACAAGTAGCTAGCTAGTAAAGTGGTTTCATCATTCAGTCACACAAGTAGCTAGCTAGTAAAGTGGTTTCATCATTCAGTCATACAAGTAGCTAGCTAGTAAAGTGGTTTCATCATTCAGTCACACAAGTACAGTGGCTTGCAGATGTATTCATCACCATTGGCATTTTTCCTATTTTGTTGCATTACAACCTGTAATTTAAATTCATTTTAAACTTCAAACTCAGTGCCTCTTTGCTTGACATCATGGGAAAAACAAAAGACATCAGCCAAGACCTCAGAATTTTTTTTGTAGACCTCCACAAGACAGCTTCATCCTTGGGAGCGATTTCCAAATGCCTGAAGGTAACACGTTCATCTGTACAAACAATAGTACGCAAGTATAAACACCATGGGACCATGCAGCGGTATGACGCAAACTCAACACCTCTCATCACCCCGAGAATACCATCCCCACAGTGAAGCATGGTGGTGGCAGCATCATGCTGTGGGGATGTTTTTCATCGGCAGGGACTGGGAAACTGGTCAGAATTGAAGGAATGATGGATGCCGCTAAATACAGGGAGTTTCTTGAGGGAAACCTGTTTGTCTTCCAGAGATTTGAGACTGGGACGGAGGTTCACCTTCCAGCAGGACAATGACCCTAAGCATACTGCTATAGCAACACTCAAGTGGTTTAAGGGGAAACATTTAAATGTCTTGGAATGGCCTAGTCAAAGCCCAGACCTCAATCCAATTGAGAATCTGTGTTATGACTTAAAGATTGCTGTACACCAGTGGAACCCATCCAACTGAAGGAGCTGGAGCAGTTTTGCCTTGAAGAATAGGCAAAAATCCCAGTGGCTAGATGTGCCAAGCTTATACAGACATACCCCAAGAGACTTGCAGCTGTAATTGCTGCAAAAGTTGGCTCTACAAAGTATTGACATGGGGGGGGGGGTGAATAGTTATGCACGCTTAAGTTTTCAGTTTTTTTGTCTTATTTCTTGTTTGTTTCACAATAAAAAAGATTTTGCATCTTCAAAGTGGTAGGCATGTTGTGTAAATCAAATGATACAAACCCCCCCAAAAACGATTTTAATTCCAGGTTGTAAGGCAAGAAAATGGGAAAAATGCCAAGGGGGTGAATACTTTCGCAAGCCACTGTAGCTAGCTAGTAAAGTGGTTGTCAAACTAACGCATCGGCTGCCGGGGCTTGAATTTGAACTATGGGGGGGTTCGGGGGGTGAAACTAAGACAATGCTTTAATGGCATAAAATAAATTAACAGCATTAAAATTGTTATTAACGCGTTAACTTTGACAGCCCTATTAAAGTCATATTAAGATTTAAAGCCATTATCTCTGTCTCTCTGTATCAGGATGGAAACCTGCCGTCAGGTGAGTCCATGGTCAGACAGTTCCTGGAGGGACAGCGATTCTTCAAGCAAGAGTTTGGAAACTACTGCAAAGAGGTAGAACATTACGCCAGTCCTGTATTATCTACATCTATACCTCCCCATCCATACATCACATTCCTACCAGGTGGCTCGAGTAGGTATATCAGATAAGGTCTCTAAGGTTGTCTGTTTTACCGTCTAGTTCTGGTTGCCTGATACGTTTGGCTACTCAGCCCAGCTCCCCCAGTTGATGCAGGGTTCAGGCATCACACGATTCCTGACTCAGAAACTCAGCTGGAACCTCGTAAACACCTTCCCGGTGAGTTCTCTTTCTCTCTCCCTCTCTGTCTCACTCTCAGGTCAATTCAATTCAAGGGGCTTTATTGGCATGGGAAACATGTGTTTACATCTCTCTGTCTCTCTCCCCTTCTCCCTCTCTCTGTCTCTCCCTCCCTTTCTCTCTCTCCCTCTCCTCCTCTCTCTCCCTCTCCTCTGTCTCGCTCCCCTTGTCCCTCTCCTCCTCTCTCTCCCTCTCCTCTGTCTCTCTCCCCTTCTCCCTCTCTCGGCCCCCCTCTCTCTGTCTCTCCCTCCCTTTCTCTCTCTCCCTCTCCTCCTCTCTCTTCCTCTCCTCTGTCTCGCTCCCCTTGTCCCTCTCCTCCTCTGTCTCTCCCTCCCTTTCTCTCTCTCCCTCTCCTCCTCTCTCTCCCTCTCCTCTGTCTCGCTCCCCTTGTCCCTCTCCTCCTCTGTCTCTCCCTCCCTTTCTCTCTCTCCCTCTCCTCCTCTCTCTCCCTCTCCTCTGTCTCGCTCCCCTTGTCCCTCTCCTCCTCTGTCTCTCCCTCCCTTTCTCTCTCTCCCTCTCCTCCTCTCTCTCCCTCTCCTCTGTCTCTCTCTCCCTTTGCCCTCCTCCTCTCTCTGTCTCTGTCTCTTTTTCCTTCCCTGTGAGTGCTACCTCCCTCTTGTAACCATTAGATAGCACTGTGGTCAACAAGTACTACTCTAATCCAAACCCTATCTAGAGTTAACCACACAATATTATTCCAGTGTCTTTAAATGAACCCAGGCGTCTCTCTCTGCAGCACAACACCTTCTTCTGGGAGGGTCTGGATGGTTCTCAGGTTCTGACACACTTTCCCCCAGGGAACTCTTATGAGATGAAGGGGAAGGTGGAGGATGTGAGTATCAACCCCTATCCCCTAAACCCTACCCCCTATCCCCCTGTCCCCCCAAGGGACCCTTACAGGAGCACTAGGTCTGGTAAACAGACCCTTACAGGAGCACTAGGTCTGGTAAACGGACCCTTACAGGAGCACTAGGTCTGGTAAACGGACCCTTACAGGAGCACTAGGTCTGGTAAACGGACCCTTACAGGAGCACTAGGTCTGGTACAGGAGCACTAGGTCTGGTACAGGAGCACTAGGTCTGGTACAGGAGCACTAGGTCTGGTACAGGAGCACTAGGTCTGGTAAACAGACTCTTACATGAGCACTGGGTCTGGTAAACGGACCCTTACATGAGCACTGGGTCTGGTAAACGGACCCTTACAGGAGCACTAGGTCTGGTACAGGAGCACTGGGTCTGGTACAGGAGCACTAGGTCTGGTACAGGAGCACTAGGTCTGGTACAGGAGCACTGGGTCTGGTACAGGAGCACTGGGTCTGGTACAGGAGCACTAGGTCTGGTACAGGAGCACTAGGTCTGGTACATGAGCACTAGGTCTGGTACAGGAGCACTGGGTCTGGTACAGGAGCACTAGGTCTGGTACAGGAGCACTAGATCTGGTAAACGGACCCTTACAGGAGCACTAGGTCTGGTAAACAGACCCTTACAGGAGCACTAGGTCTGGTACAGGAGCACTAGGTCTGGTACAGGAGCACTGGGTCTGGTACAGGAGCACTAGGTCTGGTACAGGAGCACTGGGTCTGGTACAGGAGCACTAGGTCTGGTACAGGAGCACTAGGTCTGGTAAACGGACCCTTACAGGAGCACTAGGTCTGGTAAACAGACCCTTACAGGAGCACTAGGTCTGGTACAGGAGCACTAGGTCTGGTACAGGAGCACTAGGTCTGGTAAACGGACCCTTACAGGAGCACTAGGTCTGGTACAGGAGCACTGGGTCTGGTACAGGAGCACTAGGTCTGGTACAGGAGCACTAGGTCTGGTAAACAGACTCTTACATGAGCACTAGGTCTGGTAAACAGACCCTTACAGGAGCACTAGGTCTGGTACAGGAGCACTAGGTCTGGTACAGGAGCACTAGGTCTGGTAAACAGACTCTTACATGAGCACTAGGTCTGGTAAACAGACCCTTACAGGAGCACTAGGTCTGGTACAGGAGCACTGGGTCTGGTACAGGAGCACTAGGTCTGGTACAGGAGCACTAGGTCTGGTACAGGAGCACTAGGTCTGGTACATGAGCACTAGGTCTGGTAAACGGACCCTTACAGGAGCACTAGGTCTGGGTACTGAAGCCCCTCCTCATTCCTCCTCAGCTGGTCAACACTGTGAAGAACAACAAGGACAAAGGACGAGCCAATCACAGTGCAGCACTGTTTGGTTTTGGAGACGGAGGAGGAGGGCCCACCCAGCTGATGTTGGACAGACTGGACAGGGTCCAGGACACAGACGGACTGCCTCGGTCAGGACCACTCACATCGTAACACACACACACACACACACAGGATATTAATCACACACACACACACCATACATGGTAGACACACCCACCGTGACTCAACAGCCACCAATACAATAGAACTAGCTGCCCCCTGGTCTAGACATCAGACAGAAAATACAGTCATAAAAAGAGTTGTATTTATTTTCCCGCTCAGAGGGATTTCTCTTTGATGTGGGTTCTAATTAAATCAAACTTTATTAGTCACATGCGCCGAATACAACAGTGAAATGCTTACTTACCAGCCATTAACCAACAATGCAGTTTAAAAAATATATATATAAATATAAAAAATATGAATAAGATTAAGAAATAAAAGTAACAAGTAATTAAAGAGCAGCAGTAAAATAACAATAGTGAGACTATATACAGGGGGGGTACCGGTACAGAGTCAATGTGCTTGGGCACCGGTTAGTTGAGGTAATATGTACATGTAGGTAGAGTTATTAAAGTGACTATGCATAGATGATAACAACAGAGAGTAGCAGTGGTGGGGGGAGGGGGGGGGGGCAATGCAGATAGTCTGGGTAGCCATTTGATTATATATTTGTATTTTATTTAACTAGGCAAGTCAGTTAAGAACAAATTCTTATTTTCAATGATGGCCTAGGAACAGTGGGTTAACTGCCTTGTTCAGGGGCAGAACGACAGATTGTCAGCTCAGGGATTCGATCTAGCAACCTTTCGATTTACTAGCCCAACGCTCTAACCACTAGGCTACCTGCCGCCTCTACACTCTAACCACTAGGCTACCTGCCGCCTCTACACTCTAACCACTAGGCTACCTGCCACCTCTACACTCTAACCACTAGGCTACCTACCACCTCTACACTCTAACCACTAGACTACCTGCCACCTCTACACTCTAACCACTAGGCTACCAGCCACCTCTACACTCTAACCACTAGGCTACCTGCCACCTCTACACTCTAACCACTAGGCTACCAGCCACCTCTACACTCTAACCACTAGGCTACCTGCCACCTCTACACTCTAACCACTAGGCTACCTGCCACCCCTACACTCTAACCACTAGGCTACCTGCCGTCCCTACACTCTAACCACTAGGCTACCTGCCGCCCCTACACTCTAACCACTAGGCTACCTGCCGCCCCTACACTCTAACCACTAGGCTACCTGCCGCCCCGTAAGGCCAGGAGGAGCTGTTCAGGAGTCTTATGGCTTTGGGGTAGAAGCTGTTTAGAAGCCTCTTGGACCTAGACTTGGTGCTGCGGTACCGCCTGCCGTGCGGTAGCAGAGAGCACAGTCTATGACTTGGGTGGCTGGAGTTTTTTTACCATTTTTAGGGCTTTCCTCTGATACCACCTGGTATAGAGGTCCTGGAAGGCAGGAAGCTTGGCCCCAGTGATGTACTGGGGCGTACCCACTACCCTCTGTAGTGCCTTGCGGTCGGAGGTTGAGCAGTTGCCATACCAGGCAGTGATGCGACCAGTCAGGATGCTCTCGATGGAGCAGCTGTAGAACCTTTTGAGGATCTGAGGACCCATGACAAATCTTTTCAGTCTCCTGGGGGGGAATAGGCATTGTCGTGCCCTCTTCACAACTGTCTTGGTGTGTTTGGACCATGTTAGTTTGTTGGTGATGTGGACAACAAGGAACTTGAAGCTCTCAACTTGCTCCACTACAGCTCTGTCGATGAGAATGGGGCCGTGCTCGGTCCTCCTTTTCCTGTAGTCCACAATCATCTCCTTAGTCTTGATCAAGTTGAGGGAGAGGTTGTTGTCCTGGCACCACACGGCCAGGTCTCTGACCTCCTCCCTATAAGCTGTCTCGTTGTTGTCGGTGATCACTGTTGTGTCATCAGACTCGTGCCTGGCGGTGCAGTCATGAGTGAACAGGGAGTACAGGAGGGACTGAGCCCACACCCCTGAGGGGCCCCTGTGTTGAGGATCAGCGTCGCGTTTGTGTTGTTACCTGCCCTTATCACCTGGGGGCGGATTCAGTTGCAGAGGGAGGTGTTTAGTCCCAGAGTCCTTAGCTTAGTGATGAGCTTCTTGGGCACTATGGTGTTGAACGCTGAGCTGTTGTCAATGAATAACATTCTCACATACCATGGGGAGAACAAGTATTTGATACACTGCCGATTTTGCAGGTTTTCCTACTTACAAAGCATGTAGAGGTCATTGTCTGATTTTTAAGTAAATAATTTGCATTTGCAATTTACAAGATACCTGCAAAATCGGCAGTGTATCAAATATTTGTTCTCCCCACTGTACGTATTAACACCCCTGAGTCAATATTTTGCCCGTGCTTATTTATAGCTGTATTCTGTTTTATTTTTATCCTAAAAAACTCCATAGTCCTTAATGATGACAAGCATACCCATAACATGATGCAGCCACCACCATGCTTGAAAATATGAAGTGGTACTCAGTGATGTTGTTGGATTTGCCCCCAACATAACACTTTGTATTCAGGACATAAAGTTAGTTTCTTTGCCGCAGTTTTACTTTAGTGCGTTATTGCAAACATGAATCATGTTAAACACTATTATTACATACAGAGTGAGTCCATGCAACTTATTATGTGACTTGTCAAGACATTTCAGCTTTTCATTTTTGTATTCATTTCTAAACAGTTTCTACAAACAAAATTCCACTTTGACATGATGGGGTATTGGGTGTAGATCGGTGACACAACATGTCAATATAATCCATTTAAACACAACAACATGTCAATATAATCCATTATAAACACAACAACATGTCAATATAATCCATTATAAACACAACATGTCAATATAATCCATTTAAACACAACAACATGTCAATATAATCCATTTTAAACGTTGTAAACACAACAACATGTCAATATAATCCATTTAAACACAACAACATGTCAATATAATCCATTATAAACACAACAACATGTCAATATAATCCATTATAAACACAACATGTCAATATAATCCATTTAAACACAACAACATGTCAATATAATCCATTATAAACACAACAACATGTCAATATAATCCATTATAAACAACAACATGTCAATATAATCCATTATAAACAACAACATGTCAATATAATCCATTATAAACACAACATGTCAATATAATCCATTTAAACACAACAACATGTCAATATAATCCATTATAAACACAACAACATGTCAATATAATCCATGTAAACACAACAACATGTCAATATAATCCATTTAAACACAACAACATGTCAATATAATCCATTTAAACACAACAACATGTCAATATAATCCATTATAAACACAACAACATGTCAATATAATCCATTTAAACACAACAACATGTCAATATAATCCATTTAAACACAACAACATGTCAATATAATCCATTTAAACACAACAACATGTCAATATAATCCATTTAAACACAACAACATGTCAATATAATCCATTATAAACACAACAACATGTCAATATAATCCATTATAAACACTGTAAACACAACATGTCAATATAATCCATTATAAACAACAACATGTCAATATAATCCATTATAAACACAACAACATGTCAATATAATCCATTTTAAACACTGTAAACACAACATGTCAATATAATCCATTTAAACACTGTAAACACAACATGTCAATATAATCCATTTAAACACTGTAAACACGACAACATGTCAATATAATCCATTTTAAACACTGTAAACACAACATGTCAATATAATCCATTTAAACACTGTAAACACGACAACATGTCAATATAATCCATTTTAAACACTGTAAACACAACATGTCAATATAATCCATTTAAACACTGTAAACACGACAACATGTCAATATAATCCATTTAAACACTGTAAACACGACAACATGTCAATATAATCCATTTAAACACTGTAAACACAACAACATGTCAATATAATCCATTTTAAACACTGTAAACACAACATGTCAATATAATCCATTTTAAACACTGTAAACACAACATGTCAATATAATCCATTTAAACACTGTAAACACGACAACATGTCAATATAATCCATTTTAAACACTGTAAACACAACATGTCAATATAATCCATTTAAACACTGTAAACACAACATGTCAATATAATCCATTTTAAACACTGTAAACACAACATGTCAATATAATCCATTTAAACACTGTAAACACGACAACATGTCAATATAATCCATTTTAAACACTGTAAACACAACATGTCAATATAATCCATTTAAACACTGTAAACACGACAACATGTCAATATAATCCATTTTAAACACTGTAAACACAACATGTCAATATAATCCATTTAAACACTGTAAACACGACAACATGTCAATATAATCCATTTTAAACACTGTAAACACAACAACATGTCAATATAATCCATTTTAAACACTGTAAACACAACATGTCAATATAATCCATTTTAAACACTGTAAACACAACATGTCAATATAATCCATTTAAACACTGTAAACACGACAACATGTCAATATAATCCATTTTAAACACTGTAAACACAACATGTCAATATAATCCATTTAAACACTGTAAACACGACAACATGTCAATATAATCCATTTTAAACACTGTAAACACAACATGTCAATATAATCCATTTAAACACTGTAAACACGACAACATGTCAATATAATCCATTTTAAACGTTGTAAACACAACAACATGTCAATATAATCCATTATAAACACAACAACATGTCAATATAATCCATTATAAACACAACAACATGTCAATATAATCCATTATAAACACAACAACATGTCAATATAATCCATTATAAACACAACAACATGTCAATATAATCCATTATAAACACAACAACATGTCAATATAATCCATTATAAACACAACAACATGTCAATATAATCTGGCTATATTTGAACACATGTATGTAATTGCCTGTAACGTGTTTGTTAATCGTTTCTAACCCTAGGGTCCAGATGTCCAGCCCTGACCGGCTCTTCTCTGAGCTTGAGGCGGACTCCTCTCTTCTGTGTACCTGGACTGGAGAACTATTTCTTGAACTACATAACGGAACCTACACCACACAGGCACAGGTGAGGCCTACACCACACAAGCACAGGTGAGGCCTACACCACACAAGCACAGGTGAGGCCTACACCACACAGGCACAGGTGAGGCCTACACCACACAAGCACAGGTGAGGCCTACACCACACAGGAACAGGTGAGGCCTACACCACACAGGAACAGGTGAGGCCTACACCACACAGGCACAGGTGAGGCCTACACCACACAGGTACAGGTGAGGCCTACACCACACAGGCACAGGTGGGACCTACACCACACAGGCACAGGTGAGGCCTACACCACACAGGCACAGGTGAGGCCTACACCACACAGGAACAGGTGAGGCCTACACCACACAGGAACAGGTGAGGCCTACACCACACAGGCACAGGTGAGGCCTACACCACACAGGAACAGGTGAGGCCTACACCACACAGGCACAGGTGAGGCCTACACCACACAGGCACAGGTGGGACCTACACCACACAGGTACAGGTGAGGCCTACACCACACAGGCACAGGTGAGGCCTACACCACACAGGCACAGGTGAGGCCTACACCACACAGGCACAGGTGAGGCCTACACCACACAGGCACAGGTGGGACCTAACCTGGGCTTCTCAAAGCCTCTCAGAGCTGTTTGTGCCGTATTGCCAACTCTATGTTAACGTTCACGTCAGACATCTGGGACCAGCGACCACTCTACATTGACTTCATTAGTTAGAACTGTTGTTTACTGGGTTTTAAGGACAGAGTTTTGCCACTTATCCAACCCACGTGTGTCTCCAGATCAAGCTGGGGAATCGTCAGTGTGAGACCTTGCTCCATGACGTTGAGGTGGCCAGCAGCTTGGCTCTGTGTCTGGACAAGACGTTTCAGTATCCCTCCCAACCGCTACGAATCCTCTGGAGGTAAAGGCCACGGCACATAAAGATGTAGACATTTAGCCTCTGGGGCGCTTTTGAGACAACACCGGTTCTCTAAACAGACATATTATACAACTACACTTCCGTTGAATCAGGTGAAGGAATGACATATGGTTTCAGGATTTAGCTAACGGAGCTCCTTTATTGTTCTACACAGACGCACGCACGCACGCACGCACGCACGCACGCACGCACGCACACGCACGCACACACACACACCACACACACACACACACACACACACACACACACAAATAATGTCATTCATTATTTCACACATTCCTTAACCTGGTATTACATCTCCCTAGACCCTCAACTCTACTAAAACGTTGACATCTCCCTAGGCCCTCAACACTACTAAAACGTTGACATGTCCCTAGGCCCTCAACACTACTAAAACGTTGACATGTCCCTAGACCCTCAACACTACTAAAACGTTGACATGTCCCTAGGCCCTCAACGCTACTAAAACGTTGACATGTCCCTAGGCCCTCAACACTACTAAAACGTTGACATCTCCCTAGACCCTCAACACTACTAAAACGTTGACATGTCCCTAGGCCCTCAACACTACTAAAACGTTGTCATGTCCCTAGACCCTCAACACTACTAAAACGTTGACATGTCCCTAGACCCTCAACACTACTAAAACGTTGACATGTCCCTAGGCCCTCAACACTACTAAAACGTTGACATCTCCCTAGACCCTCAACACTACTAAAACGTTGACATGTCCCTAGGCCCTCAACACTACTAAAACGTTGACATCTCCCTAGGCCCTCAACACTACTAAAACGTTGACATGTCCCTATGCCCTCAACACTACTAAAACGTTGACATCTCCCTAGGCCCTCAACACTACTAAAACGTTGACAAGTCCCTAGGCCCTCAACACTACTAAAACGTTGACATGTCCCTAGGCCCTCAACACTACTAAAACGTTGACATCTCCCTAGGCCCTCAACACTACTAAAACGTTGACAAGTCCCTAGGCCCTCAACACTACTAAAACGTTGACATGTCCCTAGGCCCTCAACACTACTAAAACGTTGACATGTCCCTAGGCCCTCAACACTACTAAAACGTTGACAGGTCCCTAGGCCCTCAACACTCTACTAAAACGTTGACATCTCCCTAGGCCCTCAACACTCTACTAAAACGTTGACAGGTCCCTAGGCCCTCAACACTGTACTAAAACGTTGACATCTCCCTAGGCCCTCAACACTACTAAAACGTTGACATCTCCCTAGACCCTCAACACTACTAAAACGTTGACATGTCCCTAGGCCCTCAACACTACTAAAACGTTGACATGTCCCTAGACCCTCAACACTACTAAAACGTTGACATCTCCCTAGGCCCTCAACACTACTAAAACGTTGACATCTCCCTAGGCCCTCAACACTACTAAAACGTTGACATCTCCCTAGGCCCTCAACACTCTACTAAAACGTTGACATCTCCCTAGGCCCTCAACACTACTAAAACCGTTGGACAGTCTCCTATGCCCTCAACACTACTAAAACGTTAACATCTCCATAGGCCCTCAACACTACTAAAACGTTGACATGTCCCTAAGCCCTCAACACTACTAAAACGTTGACATGTCCCTAAGCCCTCAACACTACTAAAACGTTGACATCTCCCTAGGCCCTCAACACTACTAAAACGTTGACATGTCCCTAGGCCCTCAACACTACTAAAACGTTGACATCTCCAGACCCCTCAACACTACTAAACGTTGACATCCCCTAGACCCTCAACTCTACTAAAACGTTGACATCTCCCTAGGCCCTCAACACTACTAAAACGTTGACATGTCCCTAGACCCTCAACACTACTAAAACGTTGACATGTCCCTAGGCCCTCAACACTACTAAAACGTTGACATGTCCCTAGGCCCTCAACACTACTAAAACGTTGACATGTCCCTAGGCCCTCAACACTACTAAAACGTTGACATCTCCCTAGGCCCTCAACACTCTACTAAAACGTTGACATCTCCCTAGGCCCTCATCACTACTAAAACGTTGACATGTCCCTAGGCCCTCAACACTACTAAAACGTTGACATGTCCCTAGACCCTCAACACTACTAAAACGTTGACATCTCCCTAGGCCCTCAACACTCTACTAAAACGTTGACATCTCCCTAGGCCCTCATCACTACTAAAACGTTGACATGTCCCTAGGCCCTCAACACTACTAAAACGTTAACATCTCCATAGGCCCTCAACACTACTAAAACGTTGACATGTCCCTAAGCCCTCAACACTACTAAAACGT